>NW_028163414.1:0-74000 GCF_964263955.1 Coregonus lavaretus
TATGGTTTAACTCGCATTGAAATGAACAAATACCCAGATAATGGTAAGAAAGATAGCAAACAAAGTATTGAAACGCTCGCTAACATAAAGAAAAGGACAGCATTGATAGTAATACAAAGTCACATAAGTAAAAACATTCTCCGTGATGAAATAGTTCTTACCTTATGGATAAAAACAGCTTGAGGGTTGCTACAATACAACATTCAAAACATGAAGAAACTACTTCACAACACCATTAAAAACAACAAGAAAGATGGATAAACACATTTAGATTTTTTAGATACTGCACTTTGCTTTTGCATGACCCATACAGCACTCGTAGGCAGAGTGCAGTATCAGCATTTTAGGTGTCATAGGTCAGATCAGTGGTCATAATAAGATGATACATCAGTGCATTTACACTTATCTACCTACGACATATTTGGCTGAACAGCAAAAACAACTTTAAAGCCTTTTTGTCTTCAGTTGTACTGTTTTCTAGTTGATGCGCTTTGCCTTTGTAGGGCCGTTTATTCAAGCAGTCAACGGACAACAACTCTTAATGCAATCACGGGGAAAACACTTTTGAAAGCAGTTTTGACCTTTGTTAAAAAAAGAGGGGGATCCAAGCTTTCCATTGATAACATGTTTATTTCTATACTCCTACAATTGCGCTAATGCATTGTTTTAAAAATGCAGTTACAACTGGAGTATCAAGCATGGTTTAGGAACATTCACAACAGAGCTCTTAAAGGGGCAACAGCATCTTAAAACCGGAGTATCAAGCATGGTTTAGGATCATTCACAACAGAGCTCTTAAAGGGGCAACGGCATCTTAAAACCGGAGTATCAAGCATGGTTTAGGAACATTTACAACAGAGCTCTTAAAGGGGCAACGGCATCTTAAAACTGGAGTATCAAGCATGGTTTAGGATCATTCACAACAGAGCTCTTAAAGGGGCAATGGCATCTTAAAACCGGAGTATCAAGCAAGGTTTAGGAACATTCACAACAGAGCTCTTAAAGGGGCAACGGCATCTTAAAACCGGAGTATCAAGCATGGTTTAGGATCATTCACAACAGGGCTCTTAAAGGGGCAACGGCATCTTAAAACCGGAGTGTCAAGCATGGTTTAGGAACATTTGCAACAGAGCTCTTAAAGGGGCAACGGCATCTTAAAACCGGAGTATCAAGCATGGTTTAGGAACATTCACAACAGAGCACTTAAAGGGGCAACGGCATCTTAAAACCGGAGTATCAAGCATGGTTTAGGATCATTCACAACAGAGCTCTTAAAGGGGCAACAGCATCTTAAAACCGGAGTATCAAGCATGGTTTAGGAACATTCACAACAGAGCTCTTAAAGGGGCAACAGCATCTTAAAACTGGAGTATCAAGCATGGTTTAGGATCATTCACAACAGAGCTCTTAAAGGGGCAACGGCATCTAAAAACTGGAGTATCAAGCATGGTTTAGGAACATTCACAACAGAGCTCTTAAAGGGGCAACAGCATCTTAAAACCGGAGTATCAAGCATGGTTTAGGATCATTCACAACAGAGCTCTTAAAGGGGCAACGGCATCTTAAAACCGGAGTATCAAGCATGGTTTAGGAACATTTACAACAGAGCTCTTAAAGGGGCAATGGCATCTTAAAAACCGGAGTATCAAGCAAGGTTTAGGAACATTCACAACAGAGCTCTTAAAGGGGCAACGGCATCTTAAAACCGGAGTATCAAGCATGGTTTAGGATCATTCACAACAGGGCTCTTAAAGGGGCAACGGCATCTTAAAACCGGAGTGTCAAGCATGGTTTAGGAACATTTGCAACAGAGCTCTTAAAGGGGCAACGGCATCTTAAAACCGGAGTATCAAGCATGGTTTAGGAACATTCACAACAGAGCACTTAAAGGGGCAACGGCATCTTAAAACCGGAGTATCAAGCATGGTTTAGGAACATTCACAACAGAGCACTTAAAGGGGCAACGGCATCTTAAAACCGGAGTATCAAGCATGGTTTAGGAACATTCACAACAGAGCACTTAAAGGGGCAACGGCATCTTAAAACCGGAGTATCAAGCATGGTTTAGGAACATTCACAACAGAGCTCTTAAAGGGGCAACGGCATCTTAAAACCGGAGTATCAAGCATGGTTTAGGATCATTCACAACAGAGCTCTTAAAGGGGCAACAGCATCTTAAAAGGGCAACTTTGTAATAGAAACCCCCCCAACAACAATTCTGAGTGAATAATAATAATAATAATAATAATAATAATAATAATAATAATAATAATAATAATCAGGAAGTTGTGTCCAATGGGGTAAATGCAGATGGACAAAGCCCATGCTTCATTTATAGCCACTATGCTGCATCCGTTGGGCTACAGGGGATCATGCTTATTGCTAATAGAACATCTGAAATTGACCATGAATACAGGCTATATGGTTCAATATGTTAAAATCATTTACATTCTGATAATAGACCATGCATATAGGATATATGGTTCAATATGTTAAAATCATTTACCATCTGATAATAGACCATGAATATAGGATATATGGTTCAATATGTTAAAATCATTTACCATCTGATAATAGACCATGCATACAGGCTATATGGTTCAATATGTTAAAATCATTTACCATCTGATAATAGACCATGAATATAGGATATATGGTTCAATATGTTAAAATCATTTACCATCTGATAATAGACCATGCATACAGGCTATATGGTTCAATATGTTAAAATCATTTACCATCTGATAATAGACCATGCATACAGGATATATGGTTCAATATGTTAAAATCATTTACCATCTGATAATAGACCATACATACAGGCTATATGGTTCAATATGTTATAATCATTTACCATCTGATAATAGACCATGAATATAGGATATATGGTTCAATATGTTAAAATCATTTACCATCTGATAATAGACCATGAATATAGGATATATGGTTCAATATGTTAAAATCATTTACCATCTGATAATAGACCATGAATACAGGCTATATGGTTCAATATGTTAAAATCATTTACCATCTGATAATAGACCATGCATACAGGCTATATGGTTCAATATGTTAAAATCATTTACAATCTGATATTAGACCATGCATACAGGCTATATGGTTCAATATGTTAAAATAATTTAACATCTGATAATAGACCATGCATATAGGATATATGGTTCAATATGTTAAAATAATTTAACATCATCTTTACCAATATCTTATTGGGCTCATTCATGGAGGTGGAAATGATATTTTAGATGGTGTCAGCATCATTGTATTTTCATAGATTCTGGAGTAGCACGGCCTTTTTCTTGTCACCAGAATTGAGCTTATTAGAACTGAGCTTCTCAAGAAGTTTCCCCAGGAGCACCCTGGGAACCCTAAGCAAGGGGACTGGAATTGGTCAAATTTGCAGTTTAATACATTTACAAAAAATGATCCTCTTTTCGTAAAAGCATGACGGTCATGACTTGTTTACGTGAAAGGCGAGATTAATTTAGCACAAGACAATCAATCTGAGGTCGACGTAAGGATATATTTTTTTGCTTTAACCCCTGAGATTTACCTGTTCTACGAGTATGAATGGTCTGAGGCAGGCGTTAGATTACAAGCGTTTTCCAGTGTAACGTTAATAACGATGGTTTTGGGGAACTGCTCAGAGATTTAACGATGCTCCTACAAAGGTTCTAGCGATGAACTTAGCCTTAAGATGCTTTTGGGAAACCGGATCCTGGATGAGACCATCTGCTAAATGACTAAAATGTCAAATGTAAGGTTTTAAATACAAATATCATATTACTGTTTTTTTTAAAACATTTTTTAAGTATTGATTTCACAAATATTATATTTGTACAGTTCTTTATTAAAAATGTAGTTATTTTTTACATTTGACTGTGTAAAACCTAGCAGTACTACTTATTTCTCTGAGAGTGAGGCAGACATATATTTGATTATTTGTCTTTCTGAAATGAAAGCATCAAATTATAGATTTTAAAGAAATACATGCCTGTCATTGAACAATAAAGGCTAATATACCAACATTTCTGAAAATGGATATATAGCGTTTTGGAATGAAACTCTTCTGATGTTTCCCCATCTGAGCTCAGAGTAGATGAGAGACTGAGGGGCGGTTTCCCAGACAGAGTTTAATTGAAGTCAGGACCAGGTAAATTCTACTGAAGTATCTCCACAATATCCCCACACGTCTTATTACCTGTTCTGTCTGTGTCCCGTATACTCCCTCTCCGGCGTTCCAGGTCACCAGTCTGCTCATTATTATGCACACCTGTCACCATCGTTACGCCCCCTGCGACCAATCAGACTCACCTGGACTCCATCACCTTCCTGATTACCTCCCCTATATCAGTCACTCCCTTTGGTTCCTTCCCCAGGCGTTATTGATTCTGTTTCAGGGCTTCATGTCTGTACGCTACTCCTGTTTCTTGTTTTGTTCTATGTATTATTAAATTAACTTCCTGTACTTGCTTCCTGACTCCCAGTGTTCACGTTGCAGTCTGGCTGTAGCAGGCTGCCTAGTAAATTAAATGTATTTGGCTCCAATACACTAAAACATGTAAGCACAATGTTGTCCTCATCAATGTAATTTGCAAGAACAAAATATTCAAACGTTCTGTATATGAGCTCCACTGCTCAATACTTTCATCAAACTGTCCAATGTTTCCAACAATTTCAGCCATTTTTCATTTCTCAATAGGCTCCTGATTGTCACTCACTTCAGTATTGTCCTCAACCACAGTAATATATTCCTCAGTCACGTGATCTTCATTCACTTCACTCACTGACGTTTCCTCAAGTTCGCTCATTTAGCAGATTTAATTAAAAGGTTCGTCTTCACAGTTAAATAAATGTCATTTCCTTTAATCATGTTGTTTTCCCACTCCGATGTCCGTCTCCAGTCCTTTTCTGCCGTCCATGACGATGTTAACTCTCTCTCTTAGCTAGCTGGACTATGCACTTGCCTCTGCTAGCAATACACTGTGCTAACATTAGCCTATTCTGTACCACAGAAAATAACAGTTTTAAACAGTTGTAAAAACCCACTGCTTCCAGACAGAATAGTTCCTGTAGATTCAGACTTACTCATCACCAATCTTTTGTTATGTCTGGTGGGTTTCATAACCACGTCTGTATAACAATTCAATAATGATGAGACGAGAGAGTTCAACCATTTATCTGGAACGTGATCATCTCAACACATACTAACCCCCATGATACTCTGCGGCACTATTCCAATACACAGCAAATATATTAAGTAAATTATTAAGTAATATTAAGTAAAATTAAGTAAATGGACACTAAGTAAAACTCATAGAGGACTTTAAATGTTCAGTTGTAGAAAGTAGGGCCATGGGATAGGGTCAGAAAGGTCAGTATGTTTGATAACTGGTTACAGAGGTGACATAACAAGCATAAGGTCCATTATAACACAGTGAAGTAGAGGTGGGAGCTAAAAGCAGACATGGACAGTGAGACGGTGTGAGGAGGTCAGGGGTGAAACACTAGATCAGGACAGGTAGAAATGGCAGGGCTGGAAATAGACAGAGAGACACATTATGATCATGGCTCACACCTGACCTGAGACACCCAAACAGAAGATGCCATAGCAAAGTCCTGTCCAGTAGGCTATATGGGATTTCCTTTCATCAAAATCCAGAACGTGGACATGAGGCATTTGTCAATTAAACGTTACTTTAAAGCTTTAGTGAAAGGATGGAATGACTTAGTGTTACTAACATTTAGTGAAAGGATGGAATGACTTAGTGTTACTAACATTTAGTGAAAGGATGGAATGACTTAGTGTTACTAACATTTAGTGAAAGGATGGAATGACTTAGTGTTACTAACATTTAGTGAAAGGAAGGAATGACTTATTGTTACTAACATTTAGTGAAAGGATGGAATGACTTAGTGTTACTAACATTTAGTGAAAGGAAGGAATGACTTATTGTTAGTAACATCATGTCAAACATAAAACATTTAGAACTGCTATTTTTTATTATACTGAACTAAAATATAAACACAACATGCAACAATTTCTAAGATTTTACTGAGTTACAGTTCATATAAATTGAAATACTAAATTCATTAGGCCCTAATCTCTGGATTTCACATGACTGACAGGAATACAGATATGCATCTGTTGGTCACAGACACTTTAAAAAAAGGTAGGGTCATGGATCAGAAAACCAGTCAGTATCTGGAGTGACCACCATTTGCCTCATGCAGCGCAACACATCTCCTTCGCATAGAGTTGATCAGGCTGTTGATTGTGGCCTGTGGAATGTTGTCCCACTCATCTTCAATGGCTCTGTGAAGTTGCTGGATATTGGCCGGAACTGGAACACGCTGTCGTACACGTCTATCCAGAGCATCCCAAACATGCTCAATGTGTTTTTTCTCAGCTTCCAGGAATTGTGTACAGATCCTTGCGACATGGGGCTGTGTATTATCATGCTGAAACATGAGGTGATGGCGGCGGATGAATGGCACGACAATGGGATCTCATCATAGTATCCAGTATCCAGTGTGTGTCCAGTGTCCAGTGTGTGTGTGTGTGTGTGTGTGTGTGTGTGTGTGTGTGTGTGTGTGTGTGTGTGTGTGTGTGTGTGTGTGAGTGTGTGTCCAGTGTGTATGTGTGTGGTGCATCTGAACCGTTCTCACAGGGCGCAGGATCACGGAAAGAGACAGACACAGAGTTACCATGGTTATTATTTACAGGAATAAACTGGCCCAAACTGGTGTGTTTCTCCATGTATTGTCATATTGTGACCAAGCATAAAACACATGATTAGAGTGAAACATCATGTTGTGTTTGACACAGAGACACTGAAGAGGAGTCATACCAAACATAACACCCTGGATAGAGGGGTTGACACACTAGAGAGATATTCTACATTGTTGCTCCAGTGTGTCTTACTGAACATGACCATGATCAGAGTGAAACATCATGTTGTGTTTGACACAGAGACCACCTGACACAGGGACACTGAAGAGGAGTCATACCAAACATTAAACCCTGAATAGAGGGTCTCAGTGAATGTGGTGTAGAATGTGTACAGGTGGGTCAGTGTGTCAGAGGAGACTGTGTAGAAGGACAGAGTGCCGGCTGGCCAGTCCAGATACACTCCTACTCTGTGGGGGCTGGAGGAGGGGACGTCTAAGGTAGTGAGATTGTTATTGTGACAGGCTCTGTAACTGTCGTCAGTGAAGAGCAGACTCCAGGACTTGTCATTGTATCCAAGCCAACAGTCATTACCCTCTCCTCTCCTGCTGATTCCTTTATATGTCACTCCTATATCAACCCTTTCCCCACTCCACTCTACCTCCCAGTAACAGCGCCCAATCAGACCCTCTCTATTCAGCACCTGTCCATAGTCCTGAAATCTCTCTGGGTGATCAGGATACGAATGCCATTTCTCTCCCATATGTGTCACCTTTCTGTTCTCCTCAGACAGAGAGAGGACTCTGTTTACTGTGTTTGGGTCCAGTGTGAGATCACAGACATCTGATGGATGAAACCAGACACAATATTAGAAATCATCATCATTCACATTAGAATGTTAACTCACTTTTCACTAATTCATTTAATGTAGATGTTTCTAGGTATCAAAAGGAGAAGTTAAGGTAACTTGAGACTTGTTGAATGGTCATATGTTATACTGTATGGTAATATAAAACACACTTAATCCCATTAAATACACACACACACACAGACACACACACACACACACACACACACACACACACAGCGGTATGCATGCATGAACACAAACACACATTTCTAAAGTAACACAAACACACACCACACACACACACAGACACACACATTGTCAAAGCAACTCTTTCTAAACTTTGGTGTCCCTGATTTGTGCTTCTGTAGAACTACAGCTGATATTTAATATGACCAAGTAAGTAATGATGGTGGTCTTTGACTTTGACTTCACTTGAATTAAGACTTATTCTTAGTCATATTCTTCACAACAGTCAACACTCACATTTTCTAAGTACAGGTTTCATTGTGTTCTCTCCACCATGTTCCACACTGTAGCGGTAAGCAGAAGAACAGACTGTCATTGAGGGATACACCTGAACTCACACACACACACACACACACACACACACACACACACACACACACACACACACACACACACACACACACACACACACACACACAACACACACACACACACACACACACACACACACACACACACACACACACACACACTCACACTACACACACACACACACACACACACACACACACACACACACACACACACACACACACACACACACACGGTCAGCATATAACTTTGTCCAAGTGGTTGTCAGAGTGATTGTCTTAACTAGCCTGATAACTCCAACATGTCTGATATGAACATTGACATAAACCCTCTACATACTTGAGTTTCTCCAGTCTGCAGTGTGGATCCTCCAGTCCAGCAGAGAGCAGTCTGACTCCTGAGTCTCCTGGGTGATTGTAGCTCAGGTCCAGCTCTCTCAGGTGTGAGGGGTTTGACTTCAGAGCTGAGACCAGAGAAGCACAGCCTTCCTCTGTGACTAGACAGCGTGACAGCCTGCAAAGAGTCAAATCATATTAAAACCACACTGCTATTCTTTGGTGGTGAAAATAGTGGCAGCATATTTTTTCAAAATGTTTAGATACATCAGTGTCCTGAAACCTGCCATATCTATTCATAAAATAATGTTTCATTATTGGAAATGACAAATTATCAAAGTATTGCTTGTAGATAGAAACATGCATATTACAAATATTTGAGTAGACTGACCAGACCAGTTTAAAAAGCAGTATCAGTCAAAAGACAGACAGTGAGGTTTCAGATTTAGATTGTATTGAGTATACAGTCCACACCATATCTATTTTGACAGTGAAGCTAACATTTTAAATGTGGCTCTATACTCCAGCATTTTGTATTTGAGATCAAATGTTTCATATGAGGTGACAGTATATAATGTCACCTTTTATTTGAGGGTATTTTCATGCATATCTGTTTCACCGTTTAGAAATGAAAGCACTTTATGTATCTAGTCCCCCCATTTGAAGAAGTCATAAGTATTCTGACCAATTCACTTATAGTGTATTAAAGTAGTCAAAAGGTGAGTATTTGGTTGTAAACTCATTGGTTGGATTTGCAGTTTGTTTTGGTTGTGTTTTGGGTTATGTTTTGCCCAATAGTAACTGAATGGTGGATGATGACTGGATTAATCTTCTGTCTAAGTGAGTAGATAACATGTTTCTAAACACTACTAAATTAATCCTGATGATGCCATGATAAAGAAAAATCATGAATGAATCATGAATAATAATGAATGAGAAAGTTACAGAGGCTACAACATAACAGCTAACCTCTCACCATTAACCTCAAATAAAAGGTGACATTATGTACTGTTGCCTAATATGAAACATTCTATCTCAAATCCAAAATGCTGGAGCATAGCACCAAATGTAAAACTGTAAGCTTCACTGTCCAAACACATATGGTGTGGACTATGTGTGCCTGGCAAACACATGTGGATCTGGTGAACAAGTTATCAGTTGTTGACCAACTACAGGAATACTGACCTCAGAGTCTCCAGTTTACAGTGGGGATTCCCCAGTCCAGCAGAGAGCAGCTTCACTCCTGAATCCTTCAGGTCATTGTTACTCAGATCCAGCTCTCTCAGGTGTGAGGGGTTTGACTTCAGAGCTGAGACCAGAGAAGCACAGCCTTCCTCTGTGACTAGACAGCCTGACAGCCTGCAAAGAGTCAAATCATATTAAAACCAAACTGCTATTCTTTGGTGGTGAAAATTGTGGCAGTATATTTTTTCAAAATGTTCAGATACATCAGTGCGCTGAAACCTGCCATATCTACTCATAAAATAATGTATCATTATTAGAAATTATCATACTATTGCTTGTAGATAGAAAAATGTATAGTACAAATATTTGAGTAGACTGACCAGAGCAGTTTAAAAAGCATTATCAGTCAAAAGACATACAGTGAGGTATCAGATTTAGATTGTATTGAGTATACAGTCCACACCATATCTAGTTTGATAGTGAAGATAACATTTTAAATATGGCTCTATACTCCAACATTTTGGATTTGAGATCAAATGTTTCATATGAGGTGACAGTATATAATGTAACCTTTTATTTGAGTGTATTTTAATACATATCTGTTTCACCATTTAGAAATGAAAGCACTTTATGTATCTAGTCCCCCATTTGAAGAAGTCATAAGTATTCTGACCAATTCACTTATAGTGTATAAAAGTAGTCAAAAGTTTAGTATTTGATCCCAAACTCATTGGTTGCATTTGCAGTTTGTTTTGGTTGTGTTTTGGGTTATGTTTTGCCCAATAGTAACTGAATGGTGGATGATGACTGGAGTAATCTTCTGTCTAAGTGAGTAGATAACAGGTTTCTAAACACTACTAAATGAATCCTGATGATGCCATGATTAAGAAAAATCATGAATGAATCATGAACAATAATGAGTGAGAAAGTTACAGAGGCTACAACAAAACATGCTAACCTCTCACCATTACCAATAACATAGGGGGTATGATCCTTGTTCCTCTGTAACTTTCTCATTCATCATCATTCACGATTCATTCATGATTATTCATAATCATGGTAGTATCCACATGAATGTAGAAGTGTTCAGAAACATCTTCTATTCTTACTGACAATACAAGTGAAGTGACTCCAAAATGACAGGACATTATTCACCATTCAGTTTCTATTAGGAAAAACATAATCTAAAACACAACCAAGACAAACTGCAAATGTATTCAACAAGTTTGTAGAATCACAAGCTTGATGTAATCACTGCAGGTAAGGAATATGGGACCAAATACTAAACTTATGACTACATCATTGATATACACTGAGAATAGAGTCGGCCCGAGAATTTAACCCCGTGGAACCCCCATAGAGACTGCCAGAGGTCCAGACAACAGTCCCTCCGATTTGACACATTGAACTCTATCTGAGAAGTAGTTGGTGAACCAGTCGAGGCAGTCATTTGAGAAACCAAGGCTATTTAGTCTGCCAATAAGAATGCGGTGGTTGACAAAGTCGAAAGCCTTGGCCAGGTCTATGAAGACGGCTGCGCAGTACTGTCTTTTATTGATCGCGGTTATAATATCGTTTAGGACCTTGAATGTGGCTTAGGTGCACCCATGACCAGCTCGGAAACCGGATTGCATAGCGGAGAAGGTACGGTGGGATTCGAAATGGTCAGTGATCTGTTTGTTAACTTGGCTTTCAAATACTTTCGAAAGGCAGGGCAGGATGGATATAGGTCTGTAACAGTTTGGATCTAGAGTGTCACCCCCTTTGAAGAGGGGGATGACCGTGGCAGCTTTCCAATCTCTGGGGATCTCAGACATTACGAAAGAGAGGTTGAACAGGCTAGTAATAGGGGTTGCCACAATTTTGGCGGCTAATTTTATAAAGAAAGTGTCCAGTTTGTCTAGCCCAGCTGATTTGTAGGGGTCCAGATTTTTCATCTCTTTCAGAACACCAGCTGTCTGAATTTGTGTGAAAGAGAAGCGGGGGGGGGGGGCATGGGCAAGTTGCAGCTGAGGTTGCAGAGCTGGTGGCCGGGGTAGTGGTAGCCAGGTGGATCATTCTGAATCATGGTAGCATCCACATGAATGTAGAAGTGTTCAGAAACATATTCTATTCTTACTGGCAATACAAGTGAAGTGACTCCAAAATGACAGGACATTATTAACATTTCAGTTTCTATTAGGAAAAACATCATCTAAAACAAAACCAAGACAAACTGCAAATGCATTCAACAAGTTTGTAGAATCACAAACTTGATGTAATCACTGCAGGCAAAGAATATTGGACCAAACACTAAACTTTTGACTAATGGAATTTGTCCAAATAATTACGACTTAAAAAGGGCGAACTAGATACGTAAAGTGCTTTCAATTCTAAACGGTAAAAAATATATATTTATGAATACCTTTAAATAAAAGGTGACATTCTGTACTGTTGCCTAATATGAAATATTATATCTCCAATCCAAAATGCTGGAGCATAGCGCCAAATTTAAAACTGTAAGCTTCACTGTCCAAACACATATGGTGTGGACTATGTGTGCCTGGTAAACACATGTGGATCTGGTGAACAGTTATCACTTGTTGACCAACTACAGGAATACTGACCTCAGAGTCTCCAGTTTACAGTGGGGATTCCCCAGTCCAGCAGAGAGCAGCTTCACTCCTGAATCCTTCAGGTCATTGTTATTCAGATCCAGCTCTCTCAGGTGTGAGGGGTTTGACTTCAGAGCTGAGACCAGAGAAGCACAGCCTTCCTCTGTGACTAGACAGCCTGACAGCCTGCAAAGAGTCAAATCATATTAAAATCACACTGCTATTCTTTGGTGGTGAAAATAGTGCCAGTATATTTTTTCAAAATGTTCAGATACATCAGTGCGCTGAAACCTGCCATATCTATTCGTAAATGCATGTTTCATTATTTGAAATGCCAAATTATCAAAATATTTGCTTGTAGATAGAAAAATGCATATTACAAATATTTGAGTTGACTGACCAGACCAGTTTAAAAAGCAGTATCAGTCAAAAGACAGACAGTGAGGTATCAGATTTAGATTGTATTGAGTATACAGTCCACACCATATCTATTTTGACAGTGAATCTAACATTTTAAATGTGTCTCTGTACTCCAGCATTTTGGATTTGAGATCAAATGTTTCATATTTGGTGACAGTTTATAATGTAACCTTTTATTTGAGGGTATTTTAATACATATCTGTTTCACCGTTTAGAAATGAAAGCACTTTATGTATCTAGTCCCCCATTTGAAGAAGTCATAAGTATTCTGACAAATGTACTTAAATAGTCCAAGTTTAGTATTTGGTCCCAAACTCGTCGGTTGCATTTGCAGTTTGTTTTGGTTGTGTTTTGGGTTATGTTTTGCCCAATATTAAAATGGTGGATGATGACTAGAGTACATTTCTGTCTAAGTGAGTAGATAACATGTTTCTAAACACTACTAAATTAATCCTAATGATGCAATGATTAAGAAGAATCATGAATGAATCATGAATAATAATGAGTGAGAAAGTTACAGAGGCTACAACAAAACATGCTAACCTCTCACCATTAACCTCAAATAAAAGGTGACATTCTGTACTGTTGCCTAATATGAAACATTCTATCTCAAATCCAAAATGCTGGAGCATAGCACCAAATGTAAAACTGTAAGCTTCACTGTCCAAACACATATGGTGTGGACTATGTGTGCCTGGCAAACACATGTGGATCTGGTGAACAAGTTATCAGTTGTTGACCAACTACAGGAATACTGACCTCAGAGTCTCCAGTTTACAGTGGGGATTCCCCAGTCCAGCAGAGAGCAGCTTCACTCCTGAATCCTTCAGGTCATTGTTACTCAGGTCCAGCTCTCTCAGGTGTGAGGGGTTTGACTTCAGAGCTGAGACCAGAGAAGCACAGCCTTCCTCTGTGACTAGACAGCCTGACAGCCTGCAAAGAGTCAAATCATATTAAAACCACACTGCTATTCTTTGGTGGTGAAAATAGTGGCAGTATATATTTTCAACATATTCAGATACATCAGTGTCCTGAAACCTGCCATATCTATTCATAAAATAATGTATCATTATTAGAAATTATCATACTATTGCTTGTAGATAGAAAAATGTATAGTACAAATATTTGAGTAGACTGACCAGAGCAGTTTAAAAAGCATTATCAGTCAAAAGACATACAGTGAGGTATCAGATTTAGATTGTATTGAGTATACAGTCCACACCATATCTAGTTTGATAGTGAAGATAACATTTTAAATATGGCTCTATACTCCAACATTTTGGATTTGAGATCAAATGTTTCATATGAGGTGACAGTATATAATGTAACCTTTTATTTGAGTGTATTTTAATACATATCTGTTTCACCATTTAGAAATGAAAGCACTTTATGTATCTAGTCCCCCATTTGAAGAAGTCATAAGTATTCTGACCAATTCACTTATAGTGTATAAAAGTAGTCAAAAGTTTAGTATTTGATCCCAAACTCATTGGTTGCATTTGCAGTTTGTTTTGGTTGTGTTTTGGGTTATGTTTTGCCCAATAGTAACTGAATGGTGGATGATGACTGGAGTAATCTTCTGTCTAAGTGAGTAGATAACAGGTTTCTAAACACTACTAAATGAATCCTGATGATGCCATGATTAAGAAAAATCATGAATGAATCATGAACAATAATGAGTGAGAAAGTTACAGAGGCTACAACAAAACATGCTAACCTCTCACCATTACCAATAACATAGGGGGTATGATCCTTGTTCCTCTGTAACTTTCTCATTCATCATCATTCACGATTCATTCATGATTATTCATAATCATGGTAGTATCCACATGAATGTAGAAGTGTTCAGAAACATCTTCTATTCTTACTGACAATACAAGTGAAGTGACTCCAAAATGACAGGACATTATTCACCATTCAGTTTCTATTAGGAAAAACATAATCTAAAACACAACCAAGACAAACTGCAAATGTATTCAACAAGTTTGTAGAATCACAAGCTTGATGTAATCACTGCAGGTAAGGAATATGGGACCAAATACTAAACTTATGACTACATCATTGATATACACTGAGAATAGAGTCGGCCCGAGAATTTAACCCTGTGGAACCCCCATAGAGACTGCCAGAGGTCCAGACAACAGTCCCTCCGATTTGACACATTGAACTCTATCTGAGAAGTAGTTGGTGAACCAGTCGAGGCAGTCATTTGAGAAACCAAGGCTATTTAGTCTGCCAATAAGAATGCGGTGGTTGACAAAGTCGAAAGCCTTGGCCAGGTCTATGAAGACGGCTGCGCAGTACTGTCTTTTATTGATCGCGGTTATAATATCGTTTAGGACCTTGAATGTGGCTTAGGTGCACCCATGACCAGCTCGGAAACCGGATTGCATAGCGGAGAAGGTACGGTGGGATTCGAAATGGTCAGTGATCTGTTTGTTAACTTGGCTTTCAAATACTTTCGAAAGGCAGGGCAGGATGGATATAGGTCTGTAACAGTTTGGATCTAGAGTGTCACCCCCTTTGAAGAGGGGGATGACCGTGGCAGCTTTCCAATCTCTGGGGATCTCAGACATTACGAAAGAGAGGTTGAACAGGCTAGTAATAGGGGTTGCCACAATTTTGGCGGCTAATTTTATAAAGAAAGTGTCCAGTTTGTCTAGCCCAGCTGATTTGTAGGGGTCCAGATTTTTCATCTCTTTCAGAACACCAGCTGTCTGAATTTGTGTGAAAGAGAAGCGGGGGGGGGGGGCATGGGCAAGTTGCAGCTGAGGTTGCAGAGCTGGTGGCCGGGGTAGTGGTAGCCAGGTGGATCATTCTGAATCATGGTAGCATCCACATGAATGTAGAAGTGTTCAGAAACATATTCTATTCTTACTGGCAATACAAGTGAAGTGACTCCAAAATGACAGGACATTATTAACATTTCAGTTTCTATTAGGAAAAACATCATCTAAAACAAAACCAAGACAAACTGCAAATGCATTCAACAAGTTTGTAGAATCACAAACTTGATGTAATCACTGCAGGCAAAGAATATTGGACCAAACACTAAACTTTTGACTAATGGAATTTGTCCAAATAATTACGACTTAAAAAGGGCGAACTAGATACGTAAAGTGCTTTCAATTCTAAACGGTAAAAAATATATATTTATGAATACCTTTAAATAAAAGGTGACATTCTGTACTGTTGCCTAATATGAAATATTATATCTCCAATCCAAAATGCTGGAGCATAGCGCCAAATTTAAAACTGTAAGCTTCACTGTCCAAACACATATGGTGTGGACTATGTGTGCCTGGTAAACACATGTGGATCTGGTGAACAGTTATCACTTGTTGACCAACTACAGGAATACTGACCTCAGAGTCTCCAGTTTACAGTGGGGATTCCCCAGTCCAGCAGAGAGCAGCTTCACTCCTGAATCCTTCAGGTCATTGTTATTCAGATCCAGCTCTCTCAGGTGTGAGGGGTTTGACTTCAGAGCTGAGACCAGAGAAGCACAGCCTTCCTCTGTGACTAGACAGCCTGACAGCCTGCAAAGAGTCAAATCATATTAAAATCACACTGCTATTCTTTGGTGGTGAAAATAGTGCCAGTATATTTTTTCAAAATGTTCAGATACATCAGTGCGCTGAAACCTGCCATATCTATTCGTAAATGCATGTTTCATTATTTGAAATGCCAAATTATCAAAATATTTGCTTGTAGATAGAAAAATGCATATTACAAATATTTGAGTTGACTGACCAGACCAGTTTAAAAAGCAGTATCAGTCAAAAGACAGACAGTGAGGTATCAGATTTAGATTGTATTGAGTATACAGTCCACACCATATCTATTTTGACAGTGAATCTAACATTTTAAATGTGTCTCTGTACTCCAGCATTTTGGATTTGAGATCAAATGTTTCATATTTGGTGACAGTTTATAATGTAACCTTTTATTTGAGGGTATTTTAATACATATCTGTTTCACCGTTTAGAAATGAAAGCACTTTATGTATCTAGTCCCCCATTTGAAGAAGTCATAAGTATTCTGACAAATGTACTTAAATAGTCCAAGTTTAGTATTTGGTCCCAAACTCGTCGGTTGCATTTGCAGTTTGTTTTGGTTGTGTTTTGGGTTATGTTTTGCCCAATATTAAAATGGTGGATGATGACTAGAGTACATTTCTGTCTAAGTGAGTAGATAACATGTTTCTAAACACTACTAAATTAATCCTAATGATGCAATGATTAAGAAGAATCATGAATGAATCATGAATAATAATGAGTGAGAAAGTTACAGAGGCTACAACAAAACATGCTAACCTCTCACCATTAACCTCAAATAAAAGGTGACATTCTGTACTGTTGCCTAATATGAAACATTCTATCTCAAATCCAAAATGCTGGAGCATAGCACCAAATGTAAAACTGTAAGCTTCACTGTCCAAACACATATGGTGTGGACTATGTGTGCCTGGCAAACACATGTGGATCTGGTGAACAAGTTATCAGTTGTTGACCAACTACAGGAATACTGACCTCAGAGTCTCCAGTTTACAGTGGGGATTCCCCAGTCCAGCAGAGAGCAGCTTCACTCCTGAATCCTTCAGGTCATTGTTACTCAGATCCAGCTCTCTCAGGTGTGAGGGGTTTGACTTCAGAGCTGAGACCAGAGAAGCACAGCCTTCCTCTGTGACTAGACAGCCTGACAGCCTGCAAAGAGTCAAATCATATTAAAACCACACTGCTATTCTTTGGTGGTGAAAATAGTGGCAGTATATTTTTTCAACATATTCAGATACATCAGTGTCCTGAAACCTGCCATATCTATTCATAAAATAATGTATCATTATTAGAAATTATCATACTATTGCTTGTAGATAGAAAAATGTATAGTACAAATATTTGAGTAGACTGACCAGAGCAGTTTAAAAAGCATTATCAGTCAAAAGACATACAGTGAGGTATCAGATTTAGATTGTATTGAGTATACAGTCCACACCATATCTTTTTTGACAGTGAAGCTAACATTTTAAATATGGCTCTATACACCAACATTTTGGATTTGAGATCAAATGTTTCATATGAGGTGACAGTATATAATGTAACCTTTTATTTGAGTGTATTTTAATACATATCTGTTTCACCATTTAGAAATGAAAGCACTTTATGTATCTAGTCCCCCATTTGAAGAAGTCATAAGTATTCTGACCAATTCACTTATAGTGTATAAAAGTAGTCAAAAGTTTAGTATTTGATCCCAAACTCATTGGTTGCATTTGCAGTTTGTTTTGGTTGTGTTTTGGGTTATGTTTTGCCCAATAGTAACTGAATGGTGGATGATGACTGGAGTAATCTTCTGTCTAAGTGAGTAGATATCATGTTTCTAAACACTACTAAATTAATCCTAATGATGCAATGATTAAGAAGAATCATGAATGAATCATGAATAATAATGAGTGAGAAAGTTACAGAGGCTACAACAAAACATGCTAACCTCTCACCATTACCAATAACAGAGGGGGTATGATCCTTGTTCCTCTGTAACTTTCTCATTCATCATCATTCACGATTAATTCATGATTATTCATAATCATGGTAGCATCCACATGAATGTAGAAGTGTTCAGAAACATCTTCTATTCTTACTGACAATACAAGTGAAGTGACTCCAAAATGACAGGACATTATTCACCATTCAGTTTCTATTAGGAAAAACATCATCTAAAACACAACCAAGACAAACTGCAAATGCATTCAACAAGTTTTTAGAATCACAAGCTTGATGTAATCACTGCAGGCAAAGAATATTGGACCAAACACTAAACTTTTGACTAAATGAATTTATATAAATGATTATGACTTTTTCAAATGGGAGAACTACATAATAAAGTGTTTTCATTTCCAAACGGTAAAATATATATGTATGTATATATGTATGAATCTTTATCACTTGTTGACCAACTACAGTAATACTGACCTCAGAGTCTCCAGTTTACAGTGGGGATTCCCCAGGACAGCAGAGAGCAGCTTCACTCCTGAATCTTTCAGGTCATTGTTATTCAGATCCAGCTTTCTCAGGTGTGAGGGGTTTGACTTCAGAGCTGAGACCAGAGAAGCACATCCTTCCTCTGTGACTCCACAGCCTGACAGCCTGCAAAGAGATCATCATGATTTCACAAACACAGTTAATTTAACACCAGTAGTGTAGAAGGACAATGGCAGATGCATTTCGTTTATTCTCTTAAACAACATATAGATTCATCTTCCGTCTCCTAGAATTGTATGGTTATAATGGTTTACTAATGTGAAAATCAATGCATTTATTCAATATGTTTTTCAATATAATATTATATACATATTATAATACATATTTTACTCTAAACTTAATATTTCTTCCTGATGATTAGTTCTTATATGTCATTTGATGTACTCACAGAGCAGCTCTGGAGGCTTTGACCAATGGCAGCAGCCTCAGAAGACCTTCCTCTGATCTGGAGTATTTCTTCAGGTCAAACACATCCAGCTCCTTTTCTGAAGTCAGCAACACAAAGACCAGAGCTGAGCAATGTGCAGGTGACAGTTCTTCTTCTGAGAGACTTCCTGAGCTCAGGTAGCTTTGGATCTCATCCACTAGAGAATGGTCATTCAGTTCATTCAGACAGTGGAACAGATTGATGCACCTCTCTGGAGAGGGATTCTCCCTGATCTTCTCCTTGATGTATTTCACTATTTCTTCATGGCTCTGTGAGCTGCTTCTTGTCTTTGTCAGGAGACCTCGTAAGTGCTTCTGATTGGACTCCAGTGAGAGGCCCAGAAGGAAGCGGAGGAACAGGTCCAGGTTTCCTGTCTCACTTTGTAAGGCTTTATCCACAGCACTCTTGTAGAAAGAAACTTCAAGCATGTTTCTGAACAGCGAGGAAAATTTACTGGACTTTCTTTGCAGATTGTCCATTAGATTCTCATTATTGTTGATGAATGAGAGGAACACATATACAGCAGCCAGAAACTCTTGAATGCTCAGATGCACGAAGCAGTACACCTTGTCCTGGCACAGCCCACATTCCTCTTTAAATATCTGTGTGCACAATCCTGAGTACACTGAGGCTTCATTGACATCAATGCCAGCCTCTTTCAGGTCTTCTTCATAGAAAATCAGATTGCCATTCACAAGCTGTTGAAAAGCCAGTTTTCCCAGTGACATAATGCTCTCTTCATTCCATTGTGGACCTGTCTCTTCTTTCCCAAGATACTTTTCATTCTTCTGTTTGGTATGAAACACCACAAGGTGTGAGTACATCTCAGTCAGAGTATTGGGCATTTCTTCTCTCTCATGTTTCAGCATGTGTTCAAGGACCATTGCAGAAATCCAACAGAAGACTGGAATGTAGCACATGATGTGGAGGCTCCTTGATGTCTTTATGTGTGAGATGATTCTGCTGGCCAGGTCCTCATCACTGAATCTCTTCCTGAAGTACTCCTCCTTCTGTGGGTCATTGAACCCTCGTACATCTGTCACCTGGTCAACACACCCTGAAGGGATCTTATTGGCTGCTGCAGGTCGGGTAGTTATCCAGAGGAGAGCAGAGGGAAGCAGATTTCCTTTGATGAGATTAGTCAGCAGAACATCCACTGAGGTTGACTCTGTGACGTCACAACAGATCTTGTTCTTCTGGAAGTCTAGGGGCAGTCGGCACTCATCCAGACCATCAAAGATGAACAGAACTTTGTACTTGTCGTAGTTGGAGATTCTTGATTGTTTGGTTTCCCTTGAGAAGTGATTGAGAAGTTCAATCAAAGTGTGTTTTTCATTTTTCATCAAATTTAGCTCCCGCAAAGGGAATGAAAATACAAATTGGACATCCTGATTTGCTTTTCCTTCAGCCCAGTCCAGAATGAACTTCTGCACAGAGACTGTTTTTCCAATGCCAGCGACACCCTTTGTCAACACAGTCCTGATAAGTTTGTCTTGTCCAGTTAAGGGTTTGAAGATGTCGTTACATTTGATTGCAGTCACTGGTCTTGCTTGTTTCCTGGTTGTTGTCTCAATCTGTCTCAGCTCATGTTCATTATTGACCTCTCCTGTTCCACCCTCTGTGATGTAGAGCTCTGTGTAGATCTTATTGAGAAGTGTTGGGTTTCCTTGTTTAGCAATCCCCTCAAATACACATTGAAACTTCTTCTTTAGATTAGATTTGAGTTCACGTTGGCAAATCACAGCAAGATCATCTGAATGAAGAAATAACAGAGGATATTAATATTACGTCTGTTTTAATGCCTACAGTATTGTAGGACTGTTACCAAGTTATAAAGGACTGTATAAATGTGTAAATGTTTTCATAATGCATTACAGACTGGTGTGACTGATTATATTATTATTGGTAATATTAATTCTCTCTCTCTCTCTCTCTCTCTCTCTCTCTCTCTCTCTCTCTCTCTCTCTCTCTCTCTCTCTCTCTCTCTGCTACTTGTTGAGGTCACTAGGTGTAGTGTTAAGGCGTTAATCATTGAGTTACACAGCTACTTTAGCTGTACTTTAGCTACAGCTTTTAAATGTTCTAAAACAGCATTCAACATGAGGCAGACAGCTCTTACTTTTCTCCAGTGTGTCAGCAAGCTCCTTCTGGTTCATTTTCCTCAGGACGTGCAGAGTGATTATCGTATCTGAAGATTATGCCTTTGTTAAATGTTTTTCATGAAGAAATGGAATGTTGGTTGTGTTAGTATCCAGAGGGAATGTTTTGGGTGTAACGCCACATCCAGCAGACCGGAAGTGTCTTGGAGACTGGGGATTGGTCAGAAGAGGTCAGCTTCGTTGTTTATAAATAGGGGGGTTAGGCGAGGAAGACGTCAGAACGGCCATGGCAATCGGGGAGCCGTTCTCTGGACACCGCGGGTCTGTATTTATGCTGTAAACCTTGTGATTTTAATAAAAGCCTCTCACACGATGCAGCATAACGGACTCTTTGTTGACACCAATAATGGCCACCACTCATCAGATACGACATAATGGCGCCCAACGTGGGGCTGGGTTTGCGTCTCTTCTGTGTTTCAGTCAACCGCCAGGCTAACTCTCTCTGAAGCATGGCCGAAAAAGGGTGAGTGTTCTTACCGCTTCGGAGTTTGTTAGATTGTATATGACTTGTGTACACTGGAGAGATGTTCCATTATGACCTGGCCTCGGTGGTGTTATTGTGGTCGACTAGAGTCTGCTAAAATTTATTCCATTGGAAACGGCAGTTAATTGGAATGTAGAGCATTAAACGGTAGGATTTAAGTATTGAAGTGTACGATTAAGGCAGATATGCGCATTCTTTAGGGCACCGTGAATCTGGAAAGACCCCCAGCGGGGGCGACTCGCAGGAGTGGGCTACAAATCCGGGGCGAAGTATTAGATTTTGTCAGGTTGGTTCTGGGAACCATAAGCTGGACGGATTATATGCATGTTATATACTCATCGTATGGTTGACGAACTATAATGCATGGGGTAACCTCTCTATGATTATCCAGAACTTACGGCAGCATAAAGTTAGGCGGAGATATTACTGATAGACAATGATTTGGCCACGGTGCAGGTTACTTAGGGCTGGGTAGGCCGCAGTTAGCTAGAGGCTAAGGCTAATTCTCAACGCTAAAGTGTGTTTCATGCTACATGGTACATCGTGGCTAAGGCTAAGGCTAATTGTGTTGTGTGCTACATGCTAACGTATCCTTAGAGATTCCATTGCGATGGATTAAAGTCTCTTAAATTTGTCTCTGTGTTTAAGTCACGTTATATGTTTTGTGAGCGCTGTTAAATGTTGTTTGACTAGGAGGGGGGAAACGAGAGGTACAGCTGGACTGTTATTCTGTTTGACTAGGAGGGAGTAGAAAATCGCCCGTCCACGGTGAAGTTGTATTTTTGAATGGATGGGCGCATGCGTTTAATTTTGCAACACTACACTACAGAAAGGGGGAGTTTATGGCACGAGATTGGGACACGTTTTGGTTTACGGCACTAAAACTACGACATGAGGTTGGGCTAAGCCTACAAAACAAAATGGTGGGTACAGGTCATAGGTCCCATTTGGCGTTACCCTGCAGAGGGAAAATAGACAGACAGAGGAGAAATTTTAACATGATGATTCTAGTTTAAACTGCGATTGGTTAAAGATGAAACCTGTTTTGTAGCCTATTGAATTTATAAATTAGATATATGGTAGCGGATTATAATAAATTGAATTAAATAATTAAATAACGGATTAAAATAAAAAAAATGTTTTTGAGCGATCTATTTAATTCTGAGTTTAGTCTTAGAGTGAATAATGTAGAACGAACGAATATTGAATGGTTGGAAATACTCAGTGATTGCATTAACTGCTGAAATCTTGTGTGTTTCTATGTTTTTTTGAAATATGAGAGGAACATGGAACGAGAGGAGAGAGAGAGAAGGGGCTGACGTGTGCGTCACGTGACAAGGTGTGACGAGGCAGACGAGAGGATCAGATCAGGTTGGAGAATGATGCCTGGAGACAACACTCAGATGCCGGTGTTGACTGTTCCTGATCTGGAGGAAGATGGATGGACTACTGATGGATAAATATCATTTTTTTTATGAGTTGATTATTTTTCGATTTTTTTCCAATATTGGGGTGATTTTGATATGATTTATGAATCAAAGGGGGGAATAGGTTTATGTGATTCATACATCATTTATATATCATTTTTTTAAATTCTTAGGTGAAATTGAGGTTTAATTTGAAAGTGTTTGTTTTGCAAAAGATACTGTTTGGTTGTTTCTTTTCTTTTCATTCCAGACGCATTTGGGGGAACATGTGGAGATTGAAATACTCAAACAAAGACAATATGAAGGGACAATATGACTGGAGGAGATGAAACAAGGAGGGTGTGGCTGATTCCATCATCAACAGTCCATTGGAAGAGAAGACTACGGGGAGATGAAGTGTAGTGGACTACATTCCAGTGTCGGCAATGAAATATAGACATGTGTAATACATAAATGTGTAATAGCCTCAGGGATTAATTTTTGTGGAATGATGTTTGATGTAATTGAATACATGGGAGGATCTTAGATGTTTTTATTTATTTCGTGAATGTTTAGGGACAGAGAGGCTAGGAAGGGAGAGTTTCATTGTACGGTCCTATGGGTTGACCAGCCGTACAATGGATGTTTATGGATAGGATTTTGTTTGCAGGGGCTTACATGTGTATTTAATTGCATCATAGTTTCAAATGCATTTACATGAGTTATGAGGTTATCTGGAGTACCGACGGTGGTTGCCTGGGGCAGAGGGACCGTGAGAGAATTTTACTGTCTTGATTGATATGGATGGATGGCTGCCAGACAGTTTTTCGCTCTTACACTCCATAGAGATTTCTTCATATGTCATAGTAATGTATTCACACTTCATAAACAGTTATTTCATAGTAATGTATTCACACTTCATAAAGATAGTAATGTATTAACACTTCAGATGTCATAGTAATGTATTCACACTTCATAAACAGGTATTTCATAGAAAGGTATTTACACTCTAGAGGAGAATGTGTTTGGTTTAATGTTAAAGATACTCAATAAGATAAATGGTTAATAGTCATTATCCTATTCTGTTTGTTTTCGAGACGTTTATTTCGTCTCGAAGGGGGGAATATCGTATCTGAAGATTATGCCTTTGTTAAATGTTTTTCATGAAGAAATGGAATGTTGGTTGTGTTAGTATCCAGAGGGAATGTTTTGGGTGTAACGCCACATCCAGCAGACCGGAAGTGTCTTGGAGACTGGGGATTGGTCAGAAGAGGTCAGCTTCGTTGTTTATAAATAGGGGGGTTAGGCGAGGAAGACGTCAGAACGGCCATGGCAATCGGGGAGCCGTTCTCCGGACACCGCGGGTCTGTATTTATGCTGTAAACCTCGTGATTTTAATAAAAGCCTCTCACACGATGCAGCATAACGGACTCTTTGTTGACACCAATAATGGCCACCACTCATCAGATACGACATGATCTTCAGAGCCCCCTCTCTGGCACTGCTCTCCTGCTTCTCATCTTCAGCATCCACCACTTCCTTATCCTGCTTCTGACTCTCAAAGCCTTCTGGGAGTTCTGGACTAAGAATCCTCTTGAACATCTTCAGCTCGTTCTTCACAAATGTCATAATATTCTCTTCAAGCAACTGAAATAAATCAAGTAAATAAGTTAAGCAAGAGACTAAATGCTTTCTCATTAACACATTAATGAATGATGACAGATCAACTTTACTTGAGGTAAACAAAAATAAATGTACATAACAGGACCACATACACTGAATATGGAGGCCAGGTCTGTTTGATGACTCTGGGAAGACTGACCACTGAGAATCTCTGACTCTGATCTCTCCTGTTGGTTTCTGTAGACAAAACATGAGATTACATCTCCTCATCCAGGGAGTACACACACACACACACACACACACACACACACAAACACACACACACACACACACACACACACACACACACACACACAGGGAGGGAATGTTGTGTTAGTTTAATATTATTTCAGGACTATGAAAATGGAAAAAAGGATTAGCCTATGGATTATGAAAACAACTAAAATAAATGGTAAAATGGGAGAGGAGAAATGACTAGAGACAGTGTTGTTTAACTCACTGACCATGACCCATGAGTTCTTCTTACCTTTGTTCAGTAGAAAAGTCTCCCTCTCTAAACCCTATAGGACGATCCATAGACCTGTCACTCTTCATAGACACACAGCTGGGTACAGGGGAGGCTGGTCTCTCCTGCTTCATTGGGCTTCAACACAACAGAGACAAACATTACGTCTCTCATCTACTCTGAGCTCAGATGGGGAAACATAAGAAGAGTTTCATTCCAAAACGCTATATATCCATTTTCAGAAATGTTGGTCAATTAGCTTTTATTGTTTAAATAAATTATTAAACCACTACAAGGCTTTATAAAGGTGTCTAAAGTGTGTAATTTCCACTTTAAAATGTCAGACTTGATTTTCCCTGATGAAAAATGTATGAACCCCTACAGAAAATATCCCTTAATTATAATCCACATAAAAATGCACATTTGCTATTGCTGCAGGATTATTTTCCTGCTGTGAGAAACTAGGTCAAATGAAGATATGGCATCTGTAAATGCATTAATCTTAAGGTAGCTAGGTGAGACGACCACGTATCACAGTCAAATATACAGGATACGAACATTACATTCCAGCAAAACAATGGTTTTAAATCACATCTCAAATCTACAATAGTTACATTGAAGGTACCTATTAGTAATAATTTCTGATGAAAAATCACAAATGTGATTTTCTTTCTCCTATATAGCACTTTGGAATATAAATTCTTAAACAATATTTTCAGCTCACCTCTTAGCTTTGGTGTCATGTCCCCCAAAGAGACTCATTTTATAGGCAGGGCCCCCCTCCTCTCTCTCCCCAGAGAGACTCCTTTTAGAGCACTGACCCCTAAACAGAGATCCAGCATGTTGGTTGCGGTTAACACAGTGTTCTCTTTTATTCATTATCTCTCAGCAATAAAACATTAAGTAACAGACACATCCAAACAGTCAGGTGATTTAATGCAATGACTTTTTCTAGCCCAATGACTACTCAAAACCCACCCACAAGGCCTGAAAACTAGGCCAAAACATAGCCCCTGATAGGCCTACATGTTATTTCAGACAGCCTCCAGTAGCCTGGGCAACATGTAGGCAAGATGTAAGCTGAATGATTTAGCAGCTTGCTTAGTTCAAATTGACAGATTCATTTATTTAACATGAATAGCAAGACGATGTTGAGGTAGGAAGTGCTTCTGTTGCCCAGTAGCCTGCTGGAATAGGCTACTGAGAATGGGGTCGTAATTTCAATCTCTGAAATGAATATTAATAATATGGATATGAACTGAATAGGCCCATGCTTGTCAACAACAGCCAGGTTATTTTTTACCTGTAGCCTAATCTGGCTGACTGTTACCCTCGCTCTCTCTCCCTCTCCGTCTCTCTCTCTCTCTCTCTCTCTCTTGCTCTCTCTCCCACTCCGTCTCTCTCGCTCTCTCTCTCTCTCTCTCTCTCTCTCTCTCTCTCTCTCTCTCTCTCTCTCTCTCTCAATCTTCCTGCTGTCTCAACCTCTGAATGCTCGACTATGAAAAGCCAACTGACATTTACTCCTGAGGTGCTGACCTGTTGCACCCTCTATAACCACTGTGATTATTATTTGACCCTGCTGGTCGTCTATGAACATTTGAATATTTTGAAGAATGATCTGGCCTTAATGGCCATGTACTGTTATTATCTCCACCTGGCACAGCCAGAAGAGGACTGGCCACCCCTCAGAGCCTGGTTCCTCTCTAGGTTTCTTCCTAGGTTCCTGCCTTTCTAGGGAGTTTTTCCTAGCCACAGTGCTTCAACATCCGAACATGCGCTGTTCGGCACGAAACGACCGTTAGAGCCAATGACCTTCAAATCAAATTGTATTTCTCACATGCGCTGAATACAACAGGTGTACACTTTACCGTGAAATGCTTACTAACGAGCCCTTTCCCAACAATGCAGTTAAAACAAAGAAAAAGTAAATAGTAACACAATGAAATAATAATAATGAGGCTATAAGGAGTACCAGTACTGAGTCAATGTGTAGGGGTACCAGGTAGTTGCGGTAATAACTAGACTATATACAAGGAGTACCAGTACTGAGTCAATGTGCAGGGGTACCAGGTAGTTGAGGTAATAACTAGACTATATACAAGGAGTACCAGTACTGAGTCAATGTGCAGGGGTACCAGGTAGTTGAGGTAATAACTAGACTATATACAAGGAGTACCAGTACTGAGTCAATGTGCAGGGGTACCAGGTAGTTGAGGTAATATGTACATGTAGGTAGGTGTAAAAGTGACTCGGCAATCAGGATAGAGATTACATCTCCTCATCCAGGGAGTACACACACAAACACACACACACACACACACACACACACACAGGGAATGTTGTGTTTGTTTGATAATGTTTCAGGACTATGAAAATTGAAAAAAGGATTAGCCTATGGATTATGAAAACAACAAAAATAAATGGGAAAATGGGAGAGGAGAAATGACTAGAGACAGTGTTGTTTAACTCACTGACCATGACCCATGAGTTCTTCTTACCTTTGTTCAGTAGAAAAGTCTCCCTCTCTAAACTCTATAAAACGACCCATAGACTTGTCACTCTTCATGGACACACAGCTGGGTACAGGGGAGGCTGGTCTCTCCTGCTTGATTGGGCTTCAACACAACAGAGACAAACATTACGTCTCTCATCTACTCTGAGCTCAGATGGCGAAACAAGAGTTTCATTCCAAAACGCTATATATCCATTTTCAGAAATGTTGGTCAATTAGCTTTTATTGTTTAAAGAAATTATTAAACCACTACAATGCTTTATAAAGGCGTCTAAAGTGGGTAAATTCCACTTTAAAATGTCAGACTTGATTGTCCCTGATGAAAAATGTATGAACCCCTACAGAAAATATCCCTTAATTATAATCCACCTAAAAATACACATTTGCTATTGCTGCAGGATTATGTTCCTGCTGTGAGAAACTGGGTCAAATTAAGATATGGCATCTGTAAATGCATTCATCTTAAGGTAGATAGTTGAGACGACCACGTATCACAGTCAAATTTACAGGATACGAACATTACATTCCAGCTAAACAATGGTTTTAAATCACATCTCAAATCTACAATAGATATATTGAAGGTATCCATTAGTAATAATTTCTGATGAAAAAACACAAATGTGATTTTCTTTCTCCTATATAGCGTTTTGGAATATAAATTCTTAAACAATATTGTCAGCTCACCTCTTAGTTTTGGTGTCATGTCCCCCAAAGAGACTCCTTTTAGAGGCAGGGCCCCCCTCCTCTCTCTCCCCAGAGAGACTCATTTTAGAGGCAGGGACCCCCTCCTCTCTCTCCCCAGAGAGAATCATTTTAGAGGCAGGGCCCCCCTCCTCTCTCTCCCCAGAGAGACTCATTTTAGAGGCAGGGCCCCCCTCCTCTCTCTCCCCAGAGAGACTCATTTTAGAGCAGTGACCCCTAAACAGAGATGCAGCATGTTGGTTGTGGTTAACACAGTGACAACTAATTCTTGAATGTCAATTGTTCTCTTTTATTCATGATCTCTTAGAAATAAAACAGTTTACTAACAGACACATCCAAACAGTCAGGTGATTTAATGCAATGACCTTTTCTAGCCCAATGACTACGCAAAACCGCCCACAAGGCCTGAAAACTAGGCCAAAACATAGACCCTGATAGGCCTACATGTTATTTCAGATAGCCTCCAGTAGCCTGGGCAATATGTAGGCAAGATGTAAGCTGAATGATTTAGCAGCTTGCTTAGTTCAAATTGACAGATTAATTAATTTAACATGAACAGCAAGGCGATTTTGAGGTAGGAAGTGCTTCTGTTGCCCAGTAGCCTGCTGGAATAGGCTACTGAGGATGGGGTCGTAATTTCAATCTGTATTAAATATTAATAACATGGATATGAACTGAATAGGTCCATGCTTGTCAACAACAGCCAGGTATTTTTTTTTTACCTGTTGCCTAATCTGACTGACTGTTACCTTCAATCTAATGCATTCTAACATCTGATCAGCAATTGCGATAGAACTGTGACCATGGTGACACTTGATAACTTCCAATTGAATTAACTAAACACGGCCATTAATAATTACATAATAACACAAGGCTACAACAACAATAAACTGAAGTTAAAGGCTATTTATTACATCTGTTTGCCAGCTCCAGGTTGGCTACACAAGTGGCACAAAATGATTTGCAACGACTCCAGTCATTTCAACATATTTATAGTATAAAATGGCAGGCTACAGTTGCCTAGACAGGCATAACAATGAATAGGCTACTTGATGGCCAACAGATCTATCATTCTCCACATTTCATGTCAGTTTCATTGTGGAGTTTTTCTCATAACAGAAGCACATGATGGAGTTCCATAACTTCCATTTTCAAAATGTACACTCGAGAGACCCAAGAACAGAGCATGTGTAAAAACCTTGGCATGATATGGTTTTCCATAAGCAAAGTCGACATTAGAATGCAGTTTAAACCACCTCCGACAGAATGTATCTAACGTGCTCTAGAGCGCCTAAAGTAGTTTTCCTGTGATTTGTCACCTTATTTCTTGATGTGCATCAGTTCTACAGCGTTAATATGTTTCATGGAATAAGGGTTGTAAAATAGGTGTCTCCTTAATGACAATGATAATATCCTACCTTATAACACATAGACCTACTGATTAGTTTCCACTTTGAAAACTGCTGTCTGTCAGCAACTAAGCTCAAGTAGCAGTTCTACTAACTAGTACTATCTCATTCCAGGTATTCATTCTTACTCTGTCCTTTAGAATAGATTATTGTTCAGAAATACTTACTTTATTTTTCAGTTCTCTCCATATAGTGTTTTCTGCTCTGTCATCTCCAAATGGATCCTGTACAGAAGAAACATTTACTTTCAGTTTCATCTCAGCCGCCTCCCCACCCTGATAATAAAGTGTTTTATTGGTATCTTCCACTAGAGGGCAGTAAACCCCTGCTGTACCAGCCACCACGTTTACATGCACACCAATATCCCGTTATTATTCAGGATACTTCAGTATTCTGTTTTTGAGTTGATGCAAGTTCACATCTTATCCCTGTTACAAATGTTTCTGAGGTCTGCTCAGGCTCAGTTTCACATATCATATGTGATTATGTTTTCATCTGATTGTCAAACAAATCCCTTCAAAAAGTAGGCCACCTGTTCTGTTTGATCCACGGTAATAATGTATTTAGCTGATTCTCTGTACAGGACCGTATAACCTACTGGCTACTTTCACCCCTAATTTAGACACGTTTCTGCTTATAATTAGCCACATTTGGTCGGCCATTTGTTTGTCAACAATAGTTTGATACATGCAGATTCTCTTCTGTTATAACGTGTTGCCCCAGAAGACTAAATAAAGTAGTGTTCAGCAGAATAATGTCGTACATTGACAGAATGAATGCATTAGTAATCTTGTTAAAACTGCTAAAGTTCAGCGTTTCGTTTAGGGACCATGAGAAAACGCAATAACTCCAAAACAGTGGAAAGATTGGTACTATGCAAAATGTCCAAATGTCATCGGTTTGAACGGTTTAATAATGTTGATAAGGTTGAAAATACTGTTTGCATAATAGTGTCAAAGATAACACCTTACAATCTCATTCACATTATCTCAAGAGATACTGAAATGAATAACATTTATCCACCCCTGTTCCCGAGACAAAATGAACATTTGTTGTATCATTTAACCCTCCCGTTGTCCTAGGGTCAAAATGTCCCACCACTGTGTTGAACCAACTTTATTTAATTTTTTTATTTTTGGGATCATTTGTGAGAAGGAGGCAGTGATACTTTCTTTAAAGTCTCACTGTCTCCTTCTCACAAATAATCCCCAAAATATAAAAATTAAATAAAGTTGGTTCAACCCAGTGGCGGGTCATTTTGACCCTAGGACAACGGGAGGGTTAAATGCCAGAAATCCATAATTCTGCAGGAGTTCATATTATATTAGGTTACAGGCCTACAGTCAGTGTCCAGAATTCAGTTACTATTCCATTTAACCCATATGAAAATGCATCAAATTCCCTTTCAGGATCCATATTTTGGTATTTTTAAGGTAAATGATGAAGACCGCTGTCTATTGAAACGTTGGTCATCAGGTTATTACATTATTTCATCTGAGCTCATAGAGTGTGAGACTCTCCTTTTTTTTACAAGTGTTCTCCTCTGCTACCCAACACCTCTCCTAAACAGGTGTCCTCCTCTGCTACCCAGGACCTCTCCTAAACAGGTGTTCTCCTTTGTTACCCAGCACCTCTCCTAAACAGGTGTTCTCCTCTGTTACCCAGCACCACTCCTAAACAGGTGTTCTACTCTGCTTCCCAGCACCTCTCCTAAACAGGTGTTCTCCTCTGTTAGCCAGCACCTCTCCTAAACAGGTGTTCTCCTCTGCTACCCAGTACCTCTCCTAAACAGGTGTTCTCCTCTGTTACCCAGCACCTCTCCTAAACAGGTGTTCTACTCTGTTAGCCAGCACCTCTCCTAAACAGGTGTTCTCCTCTGTTACCCAGGACCTCTCCTAAACAGGTGTTCTACTCTGTTAGCCAGCACCTCTCCTAAACAGGTGTTCTACTCTGCTACCCAGCACCTCTCCTAACCAGGTGTTCTACTCTGGTAGCCAGCACCTCTCCTAAACAGGTGTTCTACTCTGGTAGCCAGCACCTCTCCTAAACAGGTGTTCTACTCTGTTAGCCAGCACCTCTCCTAAACAGGTGTTCTACTCTGTTAGCCAGCACCTCTCCTAAACAGGTGTTCTACTCTGCTACCCAGCACCTCTCCTAAACAGGTGTGCGTTTCTTTTGCCTCCAGTTTAAGGTAAAGGACACCTGACTTTATATTTAAAGCCTTTTGGAATCAACATTTTACACTAAAGAAGAACTGATATTTCCTGCGGCCAGAAAAGGCTCTGCATGGTAGGAATGGCCCAGCAGCACTCCAACACTAGTTTGGTGAATTCCAAATGTTCCCTTTATTCTAGATTATTAACCTGAAATACTCACTTTACTTTCAAACTGCGTTGCAGTTTAGAGATTAAACTATGAGCTGCTCTGTCATCTCATAATGGCCCCTGTACAGATACTTAGTTATTTTCAGTTTCAACTGCAGTCATGGCCTCACCCATTTATATACCAATAGTAACCAAAGGGTGGCGCTAACAGTCAGTTGCATGTGATTGCAGTAACTCCTGACATTGTGCCAAATCTTGCTTAATTTTTTTTTATAGTGCTTCATCAAGACATCTCTTACATTATTTTAGCTAAACTTATAATTTACTCGAAACCAGGTTTAGTTGTGTTTTTTTCTCTCCAAAAAACGATTTACTGTAGGCCTATAATAATTGTAAACAGTCCTCAAATAAACTGTCTTAAAATATTTGATGATTAGTTGAATCAGGTGTGTAAGTCCTGGGCAAGAACAAAAGGATTGAGAAACCCTGAGATAAACATCAAACCATATCATTTAAAAGCTCCTGCACCATCTTCACCAGACGTTTTGCAGATAACAAATCCCAAGAATGAAACCCAAGAACAGAGCATGTGTAAAAACCTTCCCATGATATGGTTTTCCATAAGCAAAGTCGACATTAGAATGCAGTTTAAACCACCTCCGACAGAATATATCTAACGTGCTCTAGAACGCCTAACGTAGTTTTCCTGTGATTTGTCGCCTTATTTCTTGATGTGCATCAGTTCTACAGCGTTAATATGTTTCATTGAATAAGGGTTGTAAAATAGGTGTCTCAATAATGACAATGATAATAGTCTGCCTGATAACACATAGACCTACTGATTAGTTTCCACTTTGAAAACTGCTGTCTGTCAGCAACTCAGCTCAAGTAGCAGTTCTACTAACTAGTACTATCTCATTCCAGGTATTCATTCTCTTACTCTGTCCATTAGAATAGATTATTGTTCAGAAATACTTACTTTATTTTTCAGTTCTCTCCATATAGTGTTTTCTGCTCTGTCATCTCCAAATGGATCCTGTACTTTCAGTTTCAGCTCAGTCGCCTCCCCACCCTGATAATCAAGTGTTTTATTGGTATCTTCCACTATATGGCAGTTAACCCCTGCTTTAACAGCCACCACTTTTACATGCACACCAATATCCCGATATTATTCAGGATACTTCAGTATTCTGTTTTTGAGTTGATGCATGTACACATCTTATCCCTGTTACAGATGTTTCTGAGGTCTGCTCAGGCTCAGTTTCACATATAATATGTGATTATGTTTTCATCTGATTGTCAAACAAATCCCTTCAAAAAGTAGGCCAAAGGAGTAGTCTGGTTCATATAGTTAGTTCAGTAGTCTGGTTCGTATAGTTAGTTGAGTAGTCTGGTTCATATAGTTAGTTCAGTAGTCTGGTTCATATAGTTAGTTCAGTAGTCTGGTTCATATAGTTAGTTCAGTAGTCTGGTTCATATAGTTAGTTCAGTAGTCTGGTTCATATAGTTAGTTCAGTAGTCTGGTTCATATAGTTAGTTCAGTAGTCTGGTTCATATAGTTAGTTCAGTAGTCTGGTTCATATAGTTAGTTCAGTAGTCTGGTTCATATAGTTAGTTCAGTAGTCTGGTTCATATAGTTAGTTGAGTAGTCTGGTTCATATAGTTAGTTCAGTAGTCTGGTTCATATAGTTAGTTCAGTAGTCTGGTTCATATAGTTAGTTGAGTAGTCTGGTTCATATAGTTAGTTCAGTAGTCTGGTTCATATAGTTAGTTCAGCAGTCTGGTTCATATAGTTAGTTCAGTAGTCTGGTTCATATAGTTAGTTCAGTAGTCTGGTTCATATAGTTAGTTCAGTAGTCTGGTTCATATAGTTAGTTCAGTAGTCTGGTTCATATATTTAGTTCAGTAGTCTGGTTCATATAGTTAGTTCAGTAGTCTGGTTCATATAGTTAGTTCAGTAGTCTGGTTCATATAGTTAGTTCAGTAGTCTGGTTCATATAGTTAGTTGAGTAGTCTGGTTCATATAGTTAGTTCAGTAGTCTGGTTCATATAGTTAGTTCAGTAGTCTGGTTCATATAGTTAGTTCAGTAGTCTGGTTCATATAGTTAGTTCAGTAGTCTGGTTCATATAGTTAGTTCAGTAGTCTGGTTCATATAGTTAGTTCAGTAGTCTGGTTCATATAGTTAGTTCAGTAGTCTGGTTCATATAGTTAGTTCAGTAGTCTGGTTCATATAGTTAGTTCAGTAGTCTGGTTCATATAGTTAGTTCAGTAGTCTGGTTCATATAGTTAGTTCAGTAGTCTGGTTCATATAGTTAGTTCAGTAGTCTGGTTCATATAGTTAGTTCAGTAGTCTGGTTCATATAGTTAGTTGAGTAGTCTGGTTCATATAGTTATTTCATTAGTCTGGTTCATATAGTTAGTTGAGTAGTCTGGTTCATATAGTTAGTTCAGTAGTCTGGTTCATATAGTTAGTTCAGTAGTCTGGTTCATATAGTTAGTTCAGTAGTCTGGTTCATATAGTTAGTTCAGTAGTCTGGTTCATATAGTTAGTTCAGTAGTTTGGTTCATATAGTTAGTTCAGTAGTCTGGTTCATATAGTTAGTTCAGTAGTCTGGTTCATATAGTTAGTTCAGTAGTCTGGTTCATATAGTTAGTTCAGTAGTCTGGTTCATATAGTTAGTTGATTAGTCTGGTTCATATAGTTAGTTCAGTAGTCTGGTTCATATAGTTAGTTGATTAGTCTGGTTCATATAGTTAGTTCAGTAGTCTGGTTCATATAGGTAGTTCAGTAGTCTGGTTCATATAGTTAGTTGAGTAGTCTGGTTCATATAGTTAGTTCAGTAGTCTGGTTCATATAGTTAGTTCAGTAGTCTGGTTCATATAGTTAGTTCAGTAGTCTGGTTCATATAGTTAGTTCAGTAGTCTGGTTCATATAGTTAGTTCAGTAGTCTGGTTCATATAGTTAGTTCAGTAGTCTGGTTCATATAGTTAGTTCAGTAGTCTGGTTCATATAGTTAGTTCAGTAGTCTGGTTCATATAGTTAGTTGAGTAGTCTGGTTCATATAGTTAGTTCAGTAGTCTGGTTCATATAGTTAGTTCAGTAGTCTGGTTCATATAGTTAGTTCAGTAGTCTGGTTCATATAGTTAGTTCAGTAGTCTGGTTCATATAGTTAGTCCAGTAGTCTGGTTCATATAGTTAGTTCAGTAGTCTGGTTCATATAGTTAGTTCAGTAGTCTGGTTCATATAGTTAGTTCAGTAGTCTGGTTCATATAGTTAGTTCAGTAGTCTGGTTCATATAGTTAGTTGAGTAGTCTGGTTCATATAGTTAGTTCAGTAGTCTGGTTCATATAGTTAGTTCAGTAGTCTGGTTCATATAGTTAGTTGAGTAGTCTGGTTCATATAGTTAGTTGAGTAGTCTGGTTCATATAGTTAGTTGAGTAGTCTGGTTCATATAGTTAGTTCAGTAGTCTGGTTCATATAGTTAGTTCAGTAGTCTGGTTCATATAGTTAGTTCAGTAGTCTGGTTCATATAGTTAGTTCAGTGGTCTGGTTCATATAGTTAGTTCAGTAGTCTGGTTCATATAGTTAGTTGAGTAGTCTGGTTCATATAGTTAGTTCAGTAGTCTGGTTCATATAGGTAGTTCAGTAGTCTGGTTCATATAGTTAGTTGAGTAGTCTGGTTCATATAGTTAGTTCAGTAGTCTGGTTCATATAGTTAGTTCAGTAGTCTGGTTCATATAGTTAGTTCAGTAGTCTGGTTCATATAGTTAGTTCAGTAGTCTGGTTCATATAGTTAGTTCAGTAGTCTGGTTCATATAGTTAGTTCAGTAGTCTGGTTCATATAGTTAGTTCAGTAGTCTGGTTCATATAGTTAGTTCAGTAGTCTGGTTCATATAGTTAGTTCAGTAGTCTGGTTCATATAGTTAGTTCAGTAGTCTGGTTCATATAGTTAGTTGAGTAGTCTGGTTCATATAGTTAGTTCAGTAGTCTGGTTCATATAGTTAGTTCAGTAGTCTGGTTCATATAGTTAGTTGAGTAGTCTGGTTCATATAGTTAGTTCAGTAGTCTGGTTCATATAGTTAGTTCAGTAGTCTGGTTCATATAGTTAGTTCAGTAGTTTGGTTCATATAGTTAGTTCAGTAGTCTGGTTCATATAGTTAGTTCAGTAGTCTGGTTCATATAGTTAGTTCAGTAGTCTGGTTCATATAGTTCGTTCAGTAGTCTGGTTCATATAGTTAGTTCAGTAGTCTGGTTCATATAGTTAGTTCAGTAGTTTGGTTCATATAGTTAGTTCAGTAGTCTGGTTCATATTGTTAGTTCAGTAGTTTGGTTCATATAGTTAGTTCAGTAGTCTGGTTCATATAGTTAGTTCAGTAGTCTGGTTCATATAGTTAGTTCAGTAGTCTGGTTCATATAGTTAGTTCAGTAGTCTGGTTCATATAGTTAGTTCAGTAGTCTGGTTCATATAGTTAGTTCAGTAGTCTGGGTCATATAGGTAGTTCAGTAGTCTGGACTCAGTCAGCATGTCATTGTACCGTGTGTGTTCCAGTCTCCAAATAAAGTCAGATTTAATTTTAGTATCTTTTACTTCCCTACGAATTCCCAACTTTATGTATCAATAATATTGTCTCCTGGTAACAACGTTTTAAGCCTCTCTTAAGCAATATGTCAGGTCAGTGTCAACTAATGAGCAAGCTCCAATCTGCAGTCGCTAGATCCATTTTTGGACTTTTGACTATTGATTCTTGAATAATAGGTTATAACTTCTAAATGCCTCATGAGCTTAGTCCAACTGTTGTACCCATCAGAACTCAACATATCAGCTTGTCTTACTCCAATGTGTGGAAACAAAGTAAATGTAAACAAACACTATATAGCTTCAAAACGTGGTTAAACATGGATCAATCCAACCTGGGAGGGAAATGGAGCCTTAAAATCAGCTGTTATTGGCAGACAAACACTATATAGCTTCAAAACGTGGTTAAAACTAGAATTGTATAAATCATGGACACAATGTCCTGTTGAATACCACAACAGACACAATGCCCTGTTAAATACCACAACAGACTCAATGTCCTGTTAAATACCACAACAGACTCAATGTCCTGTTAAATACCACAACAGACACAATGTCCTGTTAAATACCACAACAGACACAATGTCCTGTTAAATACCACAACAGACACAATGTCCTGTTAAATACCACAACAGCCACAATGTCCTGTTAAATACCACAACAGACATAATGTCCTGTTAAATACCACAACAGACATAATGTCCTGTTAAATACCACAACAGACACAATGTCCTGTTAAATACCACAACAGCCACAATGTCCTGTTAAATACCACAACAGACACAATGTCCTGTTAAATACCACAACAGACACAATGTCCTGTTAAATACCACAACAGACACAATGTCCTGTTAAATACCACAACAGACACAATGTCCTGTTAAATACCACAACAGACACAATGTCCTGTTAAATACCTCAATAGCCACAATGTCCTGTTAAATACCACAACAGACTAAATGTCCTGTTAAATACCACAACAGCCACAATGTCCTGTTAAATACCACAACAGACACAATGTCCTGTTAAATACCACAACAGACATAATGTCCTGTTAAATACCACAACAGACATAATGTCCTGTTAAATACCACAACAGACATAATGTCCTGTTAAATACCACAACAGACACAATGTCCTGTTAAATACCACAACAGACACAATGTCCTGTTAAATACCACAACAGACATAATGTCCTGTTAAATACCACAACCGACACAATGTCCTGTTAAATACCACAACAGACATAATAGAACTGTATGTCCTCACATTTAGTTTATGACCCTGAAGGAGATCCTTTCTTCAATAAAAGGGACCAACTCTGGGTGAGATGGTAATCGATGGGAAAGGAGGACTAATGTACATCTATTATGGAAATCATTTGCAACCCTCTCTATTGTGTTTAGTATCAAAGCAACCTTATTGTTGTGATTCAATCAAAAACAACCATTTTAAAACAACCATTTTTGTACAAACATGGTAATAACATTGCATTGTTTAAAGACCAACTATCTCAAACTCACACAGAGTTGTATGCATTTGTATGCATTTTTTCAGAGACCATGTCCTCAGGGGTGAAATTTGTGATGGCTCCATATCTAAATCTGACCAGGATACATAAAACTACCTCTGTACCAACAGAGGTATTATCCAAATTGGTTCAACCATTAAACACAGGTGAACACATTATTCATCCAAAGACATGAACTAGGTGTGACACTCTCTCCCTACTACTCAATGTCCATCACCCACACTTTACTCTCTAGAATCTTGTTCATCTCAGATCTAAAGTCTGGGTAGTTGTCATAGTATATTGAAAACTTTAGCACAGAACTGCAGGTATGCACTAGTGGTCTTCCACTGGAAGCCTTGGATCTCTGTAAAGCTGACTGCGATTGTCTTCGCCAAACAACAGATCAGAACCGGAGGAACTGACACGGCCTCTGTGAATCTGCTTCTCTTAGATATGTCATCACACATCGCTGGATGTCCTTTTCCTGTGCTGTCGTGGTAGTTGGAAAAACCATGGACTTCTGCACTTTTCTTCCTGTTGGCTGTGGGTCTTCGTAAGCACCAAAGATCCCTGTCATCTCCTGTTTCAATGGAGAGAGTGTAGTTCCCCTCTGCTCTATGATGTATGCTGGCTCTAGAATCTGAGTTTAGTACATCTTTTCCAGGTCATCTGCTTTTGCCTTCTTTGGACAGCTGTGAATATCCAGGATTTCTGTCAACTCCTCTGGATCTACACTGCTGTAATCTGACCGACAGACCTCCAAGGTCAGGAGCTCCCCTTCAGTTATGTACTTCAAGAAGTTATCCACAAGATCAGAACTCACTGCTCCAAAAGCTGCTTGTTCCAATATTGTTGGAGCCATCTTCACAGGTAGGTATCTCTCCTTTCTCCATCCTACTGTAATAATGCGGTCTACACTTTGCCACTCCTTTTCCTCTAAGTTGTGTTGAAGAAATGGCACCTTGCACGATTACCCATGGTGCATTGGTGGTTAAACTCCTCCCAGAACTCAGATGTTCCTACTTTCCATCAGGAAGAATGAGTTTGATCTGAATGTCAGCTTCAAGTAGAGTGTTATCACAGAAATGGTGGATCAGTTCCTTAAGTACTTGGCCTCGGTGGACAACTAGGGTTATACTCTTTGCTGCATTGGTGGTCGTTCCCAAAAGAGGTGAAGTTCCCTCCAGCCTGAGGTCTTCTATCCTGGCCGTATTGTCTGAGGTTCTCTCAAGAGGTAACGTGTCCTCCAGCCTGAGGTCTTCTATCCTGGCCGTATTGTCTGAGGTTCTCCCAAGAGGTAACGTGTCCTCCAGCCTGAGGTCTTATATCCTGGCCGTATTGTCTGAGGTTCTCTCAAGAGGTAACGTGTCCTCCAGCCTGAGGTCTTCTATCCTGGCCGTATTGTCTGAGGTTCTCCCAAGAGGTAACGTGTCCTCCAGCCTGAGGTCTTCTATCCTGGCCGTATTGTCTGAGGTTCTCCCAAGAGGTAACGTGTCCTCCAGCCTGAGGTCTTCTATCCTGGCCGTATTGTCTGAGGTTCTCCCAAGAGGTGACGTGTCCTCCAGCCTGAGGTCTTCTATCCTGGCCGTATTGTCTGAGGTTCTCGCAAGAGGTAACGTGTCCTCCAGCCTGAGGTCTTCTATCCTGGCCGTATTGTCTGAGGTTCTCTCAAGAGGTAACGTGTCCTCCAGCCTGAGGTCTTCTATCCTGGCCGTATTGTCTGAGGTTCTCCCAAGAGGTAACGTGTCCTCCAGCCTGAGGTCTTCTATCCTGGCCGTATTGTCTGAGGTTCTCCCAAGAGGTAACGTGTCCTCCAGCCTGAGGTCTTCTATCCTGGCCGTATTGTCTGAGGTTCTCCCAAGAGGTAACGTGTCCTCCAGCCTGAGGTCTTCTATCCTGGCCGTATTGTCTGAGGTTCTCCCAAGAGGTAACGTGTCCTCCAGCCTGAGGTCTTCTATCCTGGCCGTATTGTCTGAGGTTCTCCCAAGAGGTAACGTGTCCTCCAGCCTGAGGTCTTCTATCCTGGCCGTATTGTCTGAGGTTCTCCCAAGAGGTAACGTGTCCTCCAGCCTGAGGTCTTCTATCCTGGCCGTATTGTCTGAGGTTCTCCCAAGAGGTGACGTGTCCTCCAGCCTGAGGTCTTCTATCCCTGGATGTTTTCCACTGCCAACTGGGACAATATTGCTCTCATCCATAAGACTGACATACATTATAGATTGCATATCCTCTGTATATAATAAGTCTGTGCTTGCTCCTGCAAAAGCCTTCTCCATAATGTCAGTGTGTTGGGTCACCTGCTCAGGGGGTGAAGAGTCAGGGCTTGTAACAGCAGAACGCTTATATGAGTATCTGGGAGGGCTTGTAACAGCAGAATGCTTATATGAGTATCTGGGAGGTCTTGTAACAGCAGAATGCTTATATGAGTATCTGGGAGGGCTTGTAACAGCAGAATGCTTATATGAGTATCTGGGAGGTCTTCTAACAGCAGAATGCTTATATGAGTATCTGGGAGGGCTTGTAACAGCAGAATGCTTATATGAGTATCTGGGAGGGCTTGTAACAGCAGAATGCTTATATGAGTATCTGGGAGGGCTTGTAACAACAGAATGCTTATATGAGTATCTGGGAGGGCTTGTAACAGCAGAATGCTTATATGAGTATCTGGGAGGGCTTGTAACAGCAGAATGCTTATATGAGTATCTGGGAGGGCTTGTAACAGCAGAATGCTTATATGAGTATCTGGGAGGTCTCGTAACAGCAGAATGCTTATATGAGTATATGGGAGGGCTTGAGAACCTGGAGAGTGTTTCATTGTCATCAGCAGCAACATTTGCTTCTTCCCTTCCATTAGTTCCATTTGCCTCTTACCTTCCTTGTGATGTCAGGTAGAAACTCATTATATTAAACTTTGGGCTACATATAATTGTCCAACTGTGATGCTGTCATCAGTTGAATGTGGTCCTCTGTAGCTCAATTGGTAGAGTGTGGCACTTGTAACGCCAGGGTAGTGGGTTCGATCCCCGGGACCACCCATACGTAAAAATGTTTGCACACATGACTGTAAGTCGCTTTGGATAAAAGCGTCTGCTAAATGGCATATTATTATTCTTAGTAATCAGTCAGATCCACATCAAAGTCTTCGATTTTTCCATGATCATTTTCTCCATTTGGAAAATATCAATTCTGTGCCATTTATTTGAGTTCTTTCCCCTGTCCTTGGGGAATCAACTTTGCGGGTGCCCCCACCTCGCCTGGCTCTGACTTAACAAAGGTTATGTTCTTCCTCTGATTGATGAGCCACCCCACCTACATGTCTCTGTTGTTCATCTGAGCATGTCTTGATTTTGTCTCTCCACTTGAGTTCTCTTCCTGTGACGATCTGTTGACTGATGGCTCTGCTTTGCCTTTAACTTGAATTTGAATCTGTCAAACAGTTTAGATTTTCGTTTGGCAAGGCTTTTAGTCTTCTGCCTGCAGTATGTGAGAATGGCAAGGCGATCCCCGTAGGACGGTTGGTAGGCGCTTAGCTGGTCATCACTCGTGAGTGGAAGCACACTTTCATCACTCTAATGCAGGGAAGAAAATCTGAAGTTTTGCATTTTTTGTCTAAATAATATATTTTCCATTGACATAAAACATCAATAGTTGTATAAGTTCATAACCATAATTTAATTCATGTGGGGAGTTATTACAAAATATATGTAATTTGAACCAGTGGAAATGTATTGAATAAATAGCTTGATTCCAGGGAAAACAACACTATCTGGATGAATCTTCACTTTTGCACCTTCTCTTTCTCCATCTCTCTAATAGTCTCCTCCGGAACTTTCCTGCCTCGTAGGAAACTATAAAAGTCATCCATCCTTTACACACACATTTTACATGTACACTTGAACTGATGATTTCTTTAATGATCCAATCCTAGCATATCGTTACCTTAACAACCTTTCTCTACAGTCCAAAACATTGAATCCAACACACAGCAAACCACTCCATACAAGAGTTACAATTTCAAGGTGCATAAAGATGGCCGAATTCAGATATGACGTCATTGTTTTTAATACTGGTCCACAGAGTTCTTAAACTACGGTGTGCAACATGGTTCAGTGTACCAGTAAATCAGCACAATCTACTTTTTTAAATGTTTCTAACTAGGCAAGTCAGTTAAGAACAAATTCTTATTTACAATGACGGCCTACCCCGGCCAAAACCTCCCCTAACCTGGACAGCGCTGTGCGCCGCCCTATGGGACTCCCGATCACGATACAGCCAGGGATTGAACCCGGGTCTATAAGTATACCTCTAGCACTGCAACACAGTACCTTAGACCACTGCCCCACTCTGTCCACCACCTTGGAGCTAGAATTGGGATCATGTATACTGTGTTCATGACAAAACAAAAAATTAGTAATGGAGAGCACTGTACAATACGGCAAACTTAGCAAACAAGGTATTTGTGGTAAGTACATGGGGGCCACCATCTTTATGCACTTTCACCATTAACACAATCCATTAAGTGGATATTATGCACTTTGTAGTCGGACTACAGATTATTTTCTGTAGTCTGGTTCATATAGTTAGTTGGGAGGGAGGGAGGGAGGGAGGGAGGGGAGAGGAGTGAGGATGGGTCAAACCGGCTGAGAGGAGGGAGGGAGGGAGGGAGGGAGGGAGGGAGGGAGGGAGGGAGGGAGAGGGGAGATGGAACAGACAAGACGATCATAGACCTCTAATAAGCTAGCATTAGTGCTCAGCATCCTGAAGCTATTGGGTGTCAGTCAGCGTTATTTAACTGTATATTTAGTGAAAGTGCAATTTCTTCCATTTGAAGGGAAACACTTGTGTGTTTCTTATGTTAAAAGTAAATGGTGTAAGACAGGAAATAACTTCTAACACAGTTGACCTGCATTACATTCTACATCCATAGCTTTATCTTTAGTCTTTATCTACACATAGGAAACCTTTTATGCATATTTCAACTGAGCAGAATCAAATTCCGCTCTATATTTATTTAATTTCATTCTTTCCTGTCTTACACCATTTATTTTTAACATAAGAAACACACAAGTGTTTGCCTTCAAATGGAAGAAATTGCACTTTTAAGATTTGGAGAGAGCAGAAAAGTTTGGCAGGTAATCAGGGCAACCCGCAGTGATTCCCATTTGACAGGGAGGAACAGTGTTCGTTTTCATATGAGAGAAGCTGGATTTACTCCTGTCTGTTTGGGAATTTTTCTGCAATAATATGCTCAGTCCAAAACTTTGCGCAGCCCACAGCCTGAAGCGCCTGCCTCAGATAAGATACTTGCACGTCTACGATCTCTAGGTAGAGGGAACCCTTGTCATGTGACATCAGCACCTCGGCTTCCACAGAGAAGTCTCCCCCGCCGCATCAGTATAGAAAGAGTCCCTAACAAACTGCATCACCACACATGCAGCTAACAAAAACATATGGAAATGTCTGCTCTACCCAAAATTGCAACCAAATAATTGCAGCGTTACCGCAAAAATGGAAGAGGAAAGTGGAAGGGGGAAAAAGTAAGGAACTTGTCTGTCGGCCTTGCATTAAAGAACATAATTGGTTAAAGAAAACTGTGATAAATAAAAAAGTATACCAGTTTCATTTAAGGACCAAAGGATTGACAGCCGTCCCATATAGATTGCAAAATAGTTGGGAAGAGATTTTTGATGTACCGATCCCATGGCATAGTGTTTATGAACTGATATGCAAAACGACACCGGATTCAAAACTTAGAATCTTTCAATTTAAATTATTATATAAAATTCTTGCAACCAATAGAATGTTATTTATATGGGGGATACAATCTTCCCAGCTCTGCAGATTTTGCTGCGAAGACACAGAATCATTAGATCATTTATTTTGGTACTGTCCATTTGTAGCTTGTTTTTGGACACTGGTCCAGGAATGGCTAAAGGATTGCAATATTTACCTGGAGCTAACCCTGTAGATAGCATTACTGGGTGATCTGAAAAGTCATAGTCAATCGATCAATAATATAATAATACTTTTAGCAAAAATGTTTATTTTCAATTTACAATCTGTAGAAACAATGAGAATAGAAAGGTTCAGAACTTTTGTAAAACATCACAGTACAGTTGAAACATATATGGCAAATAGAAATCCAATATGGATGGTGTTTAGAGATAGATGGGAGGTATTGAATAGAGTTTAAGGACAGGACTAATAACAACTAACAACAAGCAATAACAACAAGATAACTAATAATGTAAGCATACTGTGTCCATAATAAGCATAACAAGTATATAGGTTATAGGTTGAGAGCTTTTGTGAAAGAGCACAGTTAGAAATATATGGCATATAGAAGCAAACCGGATGGACATCATGAAAATGATCAGAGAGGTTGAGGGTAGAGGAAGTTCAGGAGTAAACACAAACAAAATAGAATTATTGTAAAATTGACTGTATAAGCTGGAAGTAGAGGCCTAAACCTTGTTGTTCACTAGTTTACTCCAATTAGGGAAAGGATGGTGGGGTTGGAAAGTAATAAAGGGAAATATATTTCTAAAAAGGATGTGTATATATGTATGTATTATATATATATATATATATATATATATATATATATATATATATATATATATGTATGTATATGTATATGTATATGTGTATATATATATATATATATATATATATATATATATATATATATATATATATATATATATATATATATATATATATATATATATATATATACAGTGAGCTCCATAATTCATTGGACAGTGACCATTGATTTGTTATTTTGGTTCTGTACTCTAGCACTTTGAGTTTGAAAGGATACAATGACAATGAGCGTGAAGTGCAGACTGTCAGCTTTAATTTGAGAGTTTTTTCATAGATATCGGATGAACCGTTTAGAAATGACAGCACCTTTTGTACATGGTCCCCCCATTTTAAGGTACTACAAGTATTTGTTAAATTGGCTTCACAGATGTGTGTCGTTAGGCAGGTGTATTCATTTGTGTCGTTAGTGAATGCAGGAGAGCTGTTGATGAATAGTAATGATTCTAGACTTTGCTATTGCCTTTGGAGGTTGTTATTGGGGTGTGACAACATGAGGAAGACAGCAGTGTCGATGCAAATGAAGTTGGCCGTCATAAGGCTCAGAAATGAAAATCAATCATTCAGGAACATTGCAAAAACCCTGGCCATGCCCAAGTCAACAGTTTTGTTCATCATTAACAAGAAAAAAACAACAGGTGAACTCAATTATGTCAAAAGACCCGGTAGACAGAGGAAGACCACTGTAGTGGATGACCGGAGAATACTCTCTATGGTGAAGAAAAAAACCCTGATAACAGCCCAACAGATCAAAAACACTCTCCTGGATGCAGGTGTAGATGTGTCATAGTCTACCATACGTAGAAGACTACACCAGCAGGACTACAGAGGGTACACTACAAGATGCAAACCACTGATAAGCCTGAAGAACAGAAAGGCAAGATTACAGTTTGCTAAAAAGCACCTAAAAGAACCCCAAGAGTTCTGGGAAAAAATATTGTGGACAGATGAGACAAAGATTAACATGTACCAGAGTGATGGAAAGACAAAAGTGTGGAGAAAAAAAAGAAATGCCCTTGATCCAAAGCATACCACCTCATCCATGAAACATGGTGGAGGGGGTGTTATGGCTTGGGCCTGTATGGCTGCCAGTGGAACAGGCTCACTTGTCTTCATCGATGATGTGACTGCAGACAGAAGTAGAACAATGAATTCTGAAGTCTACAGAAATATTTTATCTGCTCAGATAAAACCAAATGCCTCCAAACTCATTGGACGGCACTTAATCACGCAACAAGACAATGACCCTAAACATACTGCTAGAGCAACAAAGGGGTTTTTGATGGCCAAAAAGTGGAAAAACCTTGACTGGCCGAGTCAATCACCAGATCTGAATCCAATTGAACATGCATTTTACATGCTGAAGAGGAGACTTAAGGCAATAAGTCCCCGAAACAAGCAGGAACTGAAGATGGCTGCAGTACAGGCCTGGCAGAGCATCACCAGGGAAGATACCCAGCGTCTGGTGATGGCGATGCATCGCAGACTTCAAGCAGTCATTGCATGCAAAGGATATGCGACCAAATATTAACAATGATTACTTTATTCTACATTATGTTAAACTGTCCAATGATTTTTGATGCCCGAAAATGGGGGGGACCATGTACAAAAGCTTCTATAATTCGTAAACGGTTCATCCGATATGTATGAAAATACCCTCAAATTAAAGCTGACAGTCTGCACTTCACCCTCATTGTCGTTGTATCCTTTCAAACTCAAAGTGCTAGAGTACAGAACCAAAATAACAAAAGAATGGTCACTGTCCAGTGAATTATGGAGCTCACTGTATATATATATATATATATATGTATGTATATGTATATGTGTGTATATATATGTATATATAGTTGAAGTCGGAAGTTTACATACACTTAGGTTGGAGTAATTAAAACTTGTTTTTCAACCACTCCACAAATTTCTTCTTAACAAACTATAGTTTCTGGCAAGTCGGTTAGGACATCTACTTTGTGCTTGACACAAGTAATTTTTCCAAAAATTGTTTAGAGACAGATTATTTCACTTATAATCACTGTATCACAATTCCAGTGGGTCAGAAGTTTATATACACTAAGTTGACTGTGCCTTTAAACAGCTTGGAGAATTCCAGAAAATGATGTCATGGCTTTAGAAGATTCTGATAGGCTAATTGACATAATTTGAGTCAATTGGAGGTGTACATGTGGATGTATTTCAAGGCCTACCTTCAAACTCAGTGCCTCTTTGCTTGACATCATGGGAAAATCAAAAGACCTCAGATTATTTTTTTAGACCACCACAAGTCTGGTTCATCCTTGGGAGCAATTTCCAAATGCCTGAAGGTACCAGGTTCATCTGTACAAACAATAGTACGCAAGTATAAACACCATGTGACCACGCAGCCGTCATACCGCTCAGGAAGGAGACGCATTCTGTCTCCTAGAGATTAACGTACTTTGGTGGGAAAAGTGCAAATCAATCCCAGAACAACAGCAAAGGACCTTGTGAAGATGCTGGAGGAAACAGGTACAAAAGTATATATATCCACAGTAAAACGAGTCCTATATCGACATAACCTGAAAGGCCGCTCAGCAAGGAAGAAGCCACTGCTCCAAAACTGCCATAAAAAAGCCTTACTACAGTTTGCAACTGCACATGGGGACATGGATCGTACTTTGTGGAGAAATGTCCTCTGGTCTGATGAAACAAAAATAGAACTGTTTGGCCATAATGACCATCGCTATGTTTGGAGGAAAGGGGAGGGGGGGGGAGTACTTGCAAGCCAAAGAACACCATCCCAACCGTGAAGCACTGGGGTGGCAGTCTCATGCTGTGGGGGTGCTTTGCTGCAGGAGGGACTGGTGCACTTCACAAATAGATGGCATCATGAGGAAGGAAATTATGTGGATATATTGAAGCAACATCTCAAGACATCAGTCAGGAAGTTAAAGCTTGGTCGCAAATGGGTCTTCCAAATGGACACCAAGCATACTTCCAAAGTTGTGGCAAAATGGCTTAAGGACAACAAAGTCAAGGTATTGGAGTGGCCATCACAAAGCCCTGACCTCAATCCTATAGAAAATATGTGGGCAGAACTGAAAAAGCGTGTGCGAGCAAGGAGCCCTACAAACCTGACTCAGTTACTAAGGCTATCCGAAACGTTTGACTCAAGTTAAACAATTTAAAGGGAATGCTACCAAATACTAATTGAGTGTAGCCTTCCACAAGCTTCCCACAACACACTCAATTAGTATTTGGTAGCGTTCCCTTTAAATTGTTTAACTTGGGTCAAACGTTTCGGGTAGCCTTCCACAAGCTTCCCACAATAAGTTGGGTGAATTTTGGCTCATTCCTCCTGACAGAGCTGGTGTAACTGAGTCAAGTTTGTAGACCTCCTTGCTCGCACACGCTTTTTTCAGTTCTGCCCCACTGGAAACGTGATGAAATAAATAAAAGCTGAAATAAATAATTCTCTCTACTATTATTCTGACATTTCACGTTCTTAAAATAAGGTGGTGATCCTAACTGACCTAAGACCAGGAATTTGTACTAGGATTAAATGTCAGGAATTGTGAAAAACTGTTTAAATGGATTTGGCTAAGGTGTATGTAAACTTCTGACTTCAACTGTATGTGTGTGTGTATATACAGTGGGGAGAAAAAGTATTTGATACACTGCCGATTTTGCAGGTTTTCCTACTTACAAAGCATGTAGAGGTCTGTAATTTCTATCATAGGTACACTTCAATTGTGAGAGACGGAATCTAAAACAAAAATCCAGAAAATCACATTGTATGATTTTTAAGTAAATAACTTGCATTTTATTGCATAACTTAAGTATTTGATACATCAGAAAAGCAGAACTTAATATTTGGTACAGAAACCTTTGTTTGCAATTACAGAGATCATACGTTTTTTGTAGGTCTTGACCAGGTTTGCACACACTGCAGCAGGGATTTTCGCCCACTCCTCCATACAGACCTTCTCCAGATCCTTCAGGTTTCGGGGCTGTCGCTGGGCAATACGGACTTTCAGCTCCCTCCAAAGATTTTCTATTGGGGTCAGGTCTGGAGACTGGCTAGGCCACTCCAGGACCTTGAGATGCTTCTTACGGAGCCACTCCTTAGTTGCCCTGGCTGTGTGTTTCGGGTCGTTGTCATGCTCGAAGACCCAGCCACGTCCCATCTTCAATGCTCTTACTGAGGGAAGGAGTTTGTTAGCCAAGATCTCGCGATACATGGCCCCATCCATCCTCCCCTCAATACGGTGCAGTCGTCCTGTCCCCTTTGCAGAAAAGCATCCCCAAAGAATGATGTTTCCACCTCCATGCTTCACGGTTGGGATAGTGTTCTTGGGGTTGTACTCATCCTTCTTCTTCCTCCAAACACAGCAAGTGGAGTTTAGACCAAAAAGCTCTATTTTGGTCTCATCAGACCACATGACCTTCTCCCATTCCTCCTCTGGATCATCCAGATGGTCATTGGCAAACTTCAGACGGGCCTGGACATGCGCTGTCTTGAGCAGGGGGACCTTGCGTGCGCTGCAGGATTTTAATCCATGACAGCGTAGTGTGTTACTAATGGCTTTCTTTGAGACTGTGGTCCCAGCTCTCTTCAGGTCATTGACCAGGTCCTGCCGTGTAGTTCTGGGCTGATCCCTCACCTTCCTCATGATCATTGATGCCCCACAAGGTGAGATCTTGCATGGAGCCCCAGACCGAGGGTGATTGACCGTCATCTTGAACTTCTTCCATTTTCTAATAATTGCGCCAACAGTTGTTGCCTTCTCACCAAGCTGCTTAACTATTGTCCTGTAGCCCATCCCAGCCTTGTGCAGGTCTACAATTTTATCCCTGATGTTCTTACACAGCTCTCTGGTCTTGGCCATTGTGGAGAGGTTGGAGTCTGTTTGATTGAGTGTGTGGACAGGTGTCTTTTATACAGGTAACAAGTTCAAACAGGTGTACTTAATACAGGTAATGAGTGGAGAACAGGAGGGATTCTTAAAGAAAAACTAACAGGTCTGTGAGAGCCGGAATTCTTACTGGTTGGTATGTGATCAAATACTTAAGTCATGCAATAAAATGCAAATTAATTACTTAAAAATCACACAATGTGATTTTCTGGATTTTTGTTTTAGATTCCGTTTCTCACAGTTGAAGTGTACCTATGATAAAAATTCCAGACCTCTACATGCTTTGTAAGAAGGAAAACCAGCAAAATCAGCAGTGTATCAAATACTTGTTCTCCCCACTGTATATAAATATATTTGCAAGAAAAAAAATATATGGGGGATTGGAAGTGATGCAGACAATTACATTGATGGAAGTTACAATCTATCTGCAGTATTAAAGCTGATCTACCCCCTAACAAAATAAATAAATAAATAATAATAATAATAATAAACATTAAAAAATGCATCACCTTTGTGATACTAAACTCATCAAATCTTGTTGCAAAGTTAGCTTTCAGTTGAACTGAAAACTCTGACATCACGGCTGGCTATAGTAACTCACTGTAGGGAAATGGTAAAAGCACTGGAGTCATTTGTACTGATGATGGTGGATATACAGTGGGGAAAAAAGTATTTAGTCAGCCACCAATTGTGCAAGTTCTCCCACTTAAAAAGATGAGAGAGGCCTGTAATTTTCATCATAGGTACACGTCAACTATTACAGACAAAATGAGAGAGAAAAAAACAGAAAATCACATTGTAGGGTTTTTAATGAATTTATTTGCAAATTATGGTGGAAAATAAGTATTTGGTCAATAACAAAAGTTTCTCAATACTTTGTTATATATCCTTTGTTGGCAATGACACAGGTCAAATGTTTTCTGTAAGTCTTCAAGAGGTTTTCACACACTGTTGCCCATTCCTTCATGCAAATCTCCTCTAGAGCAGTGATGTTTTGGGGCTGTCGCTGGGCAACACGGACTTTCAACTCCCTCCACAGATTTTCTATGGGGTTGAGATCTGGAGACTGGCTAGGCCACTCCAGGACCTTGAAATGCTTCTTACGAAGCCACTCCTTCGTTGCCCGGGCGGTGTGTTTGGGATCATTGTCATGCTGAAAGACCCAGCCACGTTTCATCTTCAATGCCCTTGCTGATGGAAGGAGGTTTTCACTCAAAATCTCACGATACATGGCCCCATTCATTCTTTCCTTTACACAGATCAGTCGTCCTGGTCCCTTTGCAGAAAAACAGCCCCAAAGGATGATGTTTCCACCCCCATGCGTCACAGTAGGTATGGTGTTCGTTGGATGCAACTCAGCAATCTTTGTCCTCCAAACACGACGAGTTGAGTTTTTACCAAAAAGTTATATTTTGGTTTCATCTGACCATATGACATTCTCCCAATCCTCTTCTGGATCATCCAAATGCACTCTAGCAAACTTCAGACGGGCCTGGACATGTACTGGCTTAAGCAGGGGGACACGTCTGGCACTGCAGGATTTGAGTCCCTGGAGGCGTAGTGTGTTACTGATGGTAGGCTTTGTTACTTTGGTCCCAGCTCTCTGCAGGTCATTCACTAGGTCCCCCCGTGTGGTTCTGGGATTTTTGCTCACCGTTCTTGTGATCATTTTGACCCCACAGGGTGAGATCTTGCGTGGAGCCCCAGATCGAGGGAGATTATCAGTGGTATTGTATGTCTTCCATTTCCTAATAATTGCTCCCACAGTTGATTTCTTCAAACCAAGCTGCTTACCTATTGCAGATTCAGTCTTCCCAGCCTGGTGCAGGTCTTCAATTTTCTTTCTGGTATCCTTTGACAGCTCTTTGGTCTTGGCCATAGTGGAGTTTGGAGTGTGACTGTTTGAGGTTGTGGACAGGTGTCTTTTATACTGATAACAAGTTCAAACATGTGCCATTAATACAGGTAACGAGTGGAGGACAGAGGAGCCTCTTAAAGAAGTTGTTACAGGTCTGTGAGAGCCAGAAATCTTGCTTGTTTGTAGGTGACCAAATACTTATTTTCCACCATCATTTGCAAATAAATTCATAAAAAATCCTACAATGTGATTTTCTGGTGAAAAAAAATCTCAATTTGTCTGTCATAGTTGACGTGTACCTATGATGAAAATTACAGGCCTCTCTCATCTTTTTAAGTGGGAGAACTTGCACAATTGGTGGCTGACTAAATACGTTTTTTCCCCCACTGTAGATACTCACTGTAGGAAAATAGGCCTACATTTTTTCTAGGACTTTGTAGAATTATACAAAATATATCCTTGACTCTCTGAACAAATAACTATTGTTATTTTTTTTACTGATATACACTGCTCAAAAAAATAAAGGGAACACTTAAACAACACAATGTAACTCCAAGTCAATCACACTTCTGTGAAATCAAACTTTCCACTTAGGAAGCAACACTGATTGACAATAAATTTCACATGCTGTTGTGCAAATGGAATAGACAACAGGTGGAAATTATAGGCAATTAGCACCCCCAATAAAGAAGTGGTTCTGCAGGTGGTGACCACAGACCACTTCTCAGTTCCTATGCTTCCTGGCTGATGTTTTGGTCACTTTTGAATGCTGGCGGTGCTTTCACTCTAGTGGTAGCATGAGACGGAGTCTACAACCCACACGAGTGGCTCAGGTAGTGCAGCTCATCCAGGATGGCACATCAATGCGAGCTGTGGCAAGAAGGTTTGCTGTGTCTGTCAGCGTAGTGTCCAGAGCATGGAGGCGCTACCAGGAGACAGGCCAGTAAATCAGGAGACGTGGAGGAGGCCGTAGGAGGGCAACAACCCAGCAGCAGGACCGCTACCTCCGCCTTTGTGCAAGGAGGAGCAGGAGGAGCACTGCCAGAGCCCTGCAAAATGACCTCCAGCAGGCCACAAATGTGCATGTGTCTGCTCAAACAGTCAGAAACAGACTCCCTGAGGGTGGTATGAGGGCCCGACGTCCACAGGTGGTGGTTGTGCTTACAGCCCAACACCGTGCAGGACGTTTGGCATTTGCCAGAGAACACCAAGATTGGCAAATTCGCCACTGGCGCCCTGTGCTCTTCACAGATTAAAGCAGGTTCACACTGAGCACATGTGACAGACGTGACAGAGTCTGGAGACGCCGTGGAGAACGTTCTGCTGCCTGCAACATCATCCAGCATGACCGGTTTGGCGGTGGGTCAGTCATGGTGTGGGGTGGCATTTCTTTGGGGGGCCGCACAGCCCTCCATGTGTTCACCAGAGGTAGCCTGACTGCCATTAGGTACCGAGATGAGATCCTCAGACCCCTGGTGAGACCATATGCTGGTGCGGTTGGCCCTGGGTTCCTCCTAATGCAAGACAATGCTAGACCTCATGTGGCTGGAGTGTGTCAGCAGTTCCTGCAAGAGGAAGGCATTGATGCTATGGACTGGCCCGCCCGTTCTCCAGACCTGAATCCAATTGAACACATGTCTCGCTCCATCCACCAACGCCACGTTGCACCACAGACTGTCCAGGAGTTGGCGGATGCTTTAGTCCAGGTCTGGGAGGAGATCCCTCAGGACACCATCTGCCACCTCATCAGGAGCATGCCCAGGCGTTGTAGGGAGGTCATACAGGCACGTGGAGGCCACACACGCTACTGAGCCTCATTTTGACTTGTTTTAAGGACATTACATCAAAGTTGGATCAGCCAGTAGTGTGGTTTTCCACTTTAATTTTGAGGGTGACTCCAAATCCAGACCTCCATGGGTTGATACATTTGATTTCCATTGATAATTTTTGTGTGATTCTGTTGTCAGCACATTTAACTATGTAAAGAAAAGAGTATTTAATAAGATTATTTCATTCATTCAGATCTAGGATGTGTTGTTTAAGTGTTCCCTTTATTTTTTTGAGCAGTGTATATCCATCAATTCATGCTTTACAATAGTTGATGCTATTTATCAAGTCTGGGTTCTTATGTTTGACCACCTTGCTAATGAGGATCCCCGAAAACGATCTCTAGCAGGTATTTATATGCTGAAAGGCCAGACGGTTCTACCAATACAAACGTATCTACATTAGAATCCATCTTGCCCTTTTGCCCTAAACAGTTATTGTCCCAGATGGGACTGTGGTTCCAGAACAGGTGTCCCCAGTAGGTAGTATAAACACGGACGTGTGTGTGTCCTGTATGTGTGAGTGGTGCATCTGAACCGTTCTCAAAGGGCGCAGGATCACGGAAAGAGACAGACACAGAGTTACCATGGTTATTATTTACAGGAATAAACTGGCCCAAACTGGTGTGTTACTCTGTGTATTTAAATGCCATATTCTAATCAAACATAAAACACATGATTAGAGTGAAACATCATGTTGTGTTTGACACAGGGACCACCTGACACAGGGACACTGAGGCATCAACCCAAACATTAAACCCTGGATAGAGGGGCTCAGTGAATGTGGTGTGGAATGTGTACAGGTGGGTCAGTGTGTCAGAGGAGACTCTGTAGAAGGACAGAGTGCCGGCTGGCCAGTCCAGATACACTCCTACTCTGTGGGGCTGGAGGGGGGGACGTCTATGGTAGTGGACTTATTATTGTGACAAGCAGAGTAACGGTTGTCAGAGCAGAACAGACTCCAGGACTTGTCATTCCATCCAATCCCACAGTCAGTACCCCATCCTCTCCTGCTGATTCCTTTATATGCCACTCCTATACCAGCCACACTCCCGCTCCACTCTACCTCCCAGTAACAGCGCCCAGTCAGACCCTCTCTACACAGCACCTGTTCCCTGTCCTCAAATCTCTCTGGGTGATCAGGATACGGCTGCTCCTCTTTCCTACGTGTCACCTTTCTGTTCTCCTCAGACAGAGAGACAAGTCTGTTTGCTGTGTTTGGGTCCAGTGTGAGATCACAGACATCTGATGGATGAAACCAGACACAAAATTAGAAATCATCATCATTCACATTAGAATGTTAACTCACTTTTCACTAATTCATTTAATGTAGATGTTTCTAGGTATCAAAAGGAGAAGTTAAGGTAACTTGAGACTTGTTCAATGATCATATGTTATACTGTATGGTAATATAAAACACACGTATTCCCATTAATTACACACACACACACACACTCACACACACACACTCACACATGCATACAGTGAGGGAAAAAAGTATTTGATCCCCTGCTGATTTTGTACGTTTGCCCACTGACAAAGAAATGATTAGTCTATAATTTTAATGGTAGGTTTATTTGAACAGTGAGAGACAGAATAACAACAAAAAAATCCAGAAAAACGCTTGTCAAAAATGTTATAAATTGATTTGCATTTTAATGAGGGAAATCAGTATTTGACCCCTCTGCAAAACATGACATAGTACTTGGTGGCAAAACCCTTGTTGGAAATCACAGAGGTCAGACGTTTCTTGTAGTTGGCCACCAGGTTTGCAGACATCTCAGGAGGGATTTTGTCCCACTCCTCTTTGCAGATCTTCTCCAAGTCATTAAGGTTTCGAGGCTGACGTTTGGCAACTCGAACCTTCAGCTCCCTCCACAGATTTTCTATGGGATTAAGGTCTGGAGACTGGCTAGGCCACTCCAGGACCTTAATGTGCTTCTTCTTGAGCCACTCCTTTGTTGCCATGTGTTTTGGGTCAGTGTCATGCTGGAATACCCGTCCACGACCCATTTTCAATGCCCTGGCTGAGGGAAGGAGGTTCTCACCCAAGATTTGACGATACATGGCCCCGTCCATCGTCCCTTTGATGTGGTGAAGTTGCCCTGTCCCCTTAGCAGAAAAACAGCTACCTTGAGATCATTGTCAAGATCCTCCCGTGTAGTTCTGGGCTGATTCCTCACCGTTCTCATGATCATTGCAACTCCACGAGGTGAGATCTTGCATGGAGCCCCAGGCCGAGGGAGATTGACAGTTATTTTGCGTTTCTTCCATTTGCGAATAATCGCACCAACTGTTGTCACCTTCTCACCAAGCTGCTTGGCGATGGTCTTGTAGCCCATTCCAGCCTTGTGTAGGTCTACAATCTTGTCCCTGACATCCTTGGAGAGCTCTTTGGTCTTGGCCATGGTGGAGAGTTTGGAATCTGATTGATTGATTGCTTCTGTGGACAGGTGTCTTTTATACAGGAAACAAGCTGAGATTAGGAGCACTCCCTTTAAGAGTGTGCTCCTAATCTCAGCTTGTTACCTGTATAAAAGACACCTGGGAGCCAGAAATCTTTCTGATTGAGAGGGGGTCAAATACTTATTTCCCTCATTAAAATGCAAATCAATTTATAACATTTTTGACATATGTTTTTCTGGATTTTTTTGTTGTTATTCTGTCTCTCACTGGTAAAATAAACCTACCATTAAAATTATAGACTGATCATGTCTTTGTCAGTGGGCAAACGTACAAAATCAGCAGGGGATCAAATACTTTTTTCCCTCACTGTACATGAACACACACACACGTTTCTAATGTAAACGAACACACCTACACAAGCTGGGGGGACGCGATGGGGTAAGGTTGTGTTTCTCTAAGCGGGAGGTTAGCTTGGCTTCTTCTTTACAGTGGGGAGAACAAGTATTTGATACACTGCCGATTTTGCAGGTTTTCCTACTTACAAAGCATGTAGAGGTCTGTCATTTTTATCATAGGTACACTTCAACTGTGAGAGACGGAATCTAAAACAAAAATCCAGAAAATCACATTGTATGATTTTTAAGTAAATAATTTGCATTTTATTGCATGACATAAGTATTTGATCACATACCAACCAGTAAGAATTCCGGCTCTCACAGACCTGTTAGTTTTTCTTTAAGAAGCCCTCCTGTTCTCCATTCATTACCTGTATTAACTGCACCTGTTTGAACTCGTTACCTGTATAAAAGACACCTGTCCACACACTCAATCAAACAGACTCCAACCTCTCCACAATGGCCAAGACCAGAGAGCTGTGTAAGGACATCAGGGATAAAATTGTAGACCTGCACAAGGCTGGGATGGGCTATAGGACAATAGGCAAGCAGCTTGGTGAGAAGGCAACAACTCTTGGCACAATTATTAGTAAATGGAAGAAGTTCAAGATGACGGTCAATCATCCTCGGCCTGGGGCTCCATGCAAGATCTCACCTCGGGGGGCATCAATGATCATGAGGAAGGTGAGGGATCAGCCCAGAACTACACGGGAGGACCTGGTCAATGACCTGAAGAGAGCTGGGACCACAGTTTCAAAGAAAACCATTAGTAACACACTACGCGGTCATGGATTAAAATCCTGCAGCGCACGCAAGGTCCCCCTGCTCAAGCCAGCGCATGTCCAGGCCCGTCTGAAGTTTGACAATGACCATCTGGATGATCCAGAGGAGGAATGGGAGAAAGTCATGTGGTCTGATGAGACAAAAATAGAGCTTTTTGGTCTAAACTCCACTCGCCGTGTTTGGAGGAAGAAGAAGGATGAGTACAACCCCAAGAACACCATCCCAACCGGGAAGCATGGAGGTGGAAACATCATGGTTTGGGGATGCTTTTCTGCAAAGGGGACAGGACGACTGCACCGTATTGAGGGGAGGATGGATGGGGCCATGTATCGAGAGATCTTGGCCAACAACCTCCTTCCCTCAGTAAGAGCATTGAAGATGGGTCGTGGCTGGGTCTTCCAGCATGACAACGACCCGAAACACAGCCAGGGCAACTAAGGAGTGGCTCCGTAAGAAGCATCTCAAGGTCCTGGAGTGGCCTAGCCAGTCCGCAGACCTGAACCCAATAGAACATCTTTGGAGGGAGCTGAAAGTCCGTATTGCCCAGCGACAGCCCTGAAACCTGAAGGATCTGCAGAAGGTCTGTATGGAGGAGTGGGCCAAAATCCCTGCTGCAGTGTGTGCAATCCTGGTCAAGACCTACAGGAAACGTATGATCTCTGTAATTGCAAACAAAGGTTTCTGTACCAAATATTAAGTTCTGCTTTTCTGATGTATCAAATACTTATGTCATGCAATAAAATGCAAATGATTTACTTAAAAATCATACAATGTGATTTTCTGGATTTTTGTTTTAGATTCCGTCTCTCACAGTTGAAGTGAACCTATGATAAAAATTACAGACCTCTACATGCTTTGTAAGTAGGAAAACCTGCAAAATCTGCAGTGTATCAAATACTTGTTCTCCCCACTGTACATGGTGTCGAGTAAAGTAAAGCTTAAACCATGCATTTAGATTGTAGGTAGGTATTGTAGTTGGGAATTGTAGTTAGGAATTGTAGGTAGTTTATCCAGGTAGTTCTTGTATTGTATTCGCCTGAGCCTGGTGAAGCACGAGGCTAGCTAACCCACTACCTGGACCAATAAAGCTAGCTAGCTAGCGGGTAGCTACTGGTAACTATTAGCAACTGTGGATAGTTGTTTCCAATGTTATTTCACGCCTAAGAGTACCTGTAATTATTGTAGTTAGGTATTGTAGATAGTTTATCTAGGTAGCTATTGTAGGTTAGTATTGCATTCACTGAGCCCGGTGAAGCACGAGGCTAGCTAACCCACTACCTGGACCAATAAAACTAGCTAGCTAGCGGGTAGCTAATGGTAACTATTAGCAACTGTGGATAGTTGTTTCCAATGTTATTTCACGCTTAATAGTACCTGTAATTATGCTAGCTAGCTACCTACCATTCAGCTGTTTTTCTAACCTCATTATCTGAAACGTTAACGTTAGGTAGTTAGTAGCTACTGTACTCGAAATGTAGCTAGCTTGTTGCTACCTGGATAGCTAACTCAACAACAGCTGGAACGACCTAGCTGTAATATTTGGAGACGCTTTCTCTCCGTTGACGCGAACTGGCTAAATCGATTCAGTAGCTAGCTTTACACTTAACTAGCTATCAGTAGCTACTAAGGGTATAACCTATATTTATTTTTTATCTTTACATACTGGTAACGAGAGTCTTTCAAAAGGAGTTCAAGACATGGGTGACTAGTTAACATTAGCTTGGCTCTCTGTGTTTAATACTGTGGGGGGAGGGGTTTGTTCGCTGACAGAGCGTAATGGCTAGCTAATATGCTAACTATTCTAGCTAGCTAACTAACTGGCTGAATAAGTTGACGACTTACTCACTCAAACTGTTAAAACTAACCCAAAACCTTACACAACGTTAGACACGGACACGAATGATCTGTTTAGCGTGTTAACACACTATTGGTAGTCTGTTGTAACCGAGTATTGGTGCTAAACCGTGTGTTATTGGAAGCTAGCATGCTAGTTAGCTATGGCGTCATAGGATACGGTGCCCTGGGCGGTTTCATGTTAGAATACTGTACCAAGTTAGCTAGATGAATAAACTAAGTTAGTCTATTCCTAGAAAACATTAAACCACTGTAATTTACAACAATTATAATCTCTAAAGTGGAAGTTGGGAGAGTTATATTTGAGTGTTTCAGTGAAACGTGAGGGAGGCCCTGCTCTCTAGCTTTCCCAGATGTTTAATTAATTTCATTCCGATCTCCTTTGCATTATTGTAGCCTTTTCAGTAGCCTGTCAACTATGTGTCTGTCTATCCCTGTTCTCTCCTCTCCTCACAGGCCATACAAACGCTTCACACGGCGTGGCTGCTACCACTCTAATCTGGTGGTCCCTGCACGCGCGACCCACGTGGAGTTCCAGGTCTCCGGTAGCCTCTGGAACTGCCGTTCTGCGGCCAACAAGGCAGAGTTCATCTCAGCCTATGCCACCCTCCAGTCCCTCGACCTCTTGGCGCTGACGGAAACATGGATTACCACAGAAAACACTGCTACTCCTACTGCTCTTTCCTCGTCTGATCATGTGTTCTCGCATACCCCGAGAGCATCTGGTCAGCGCGGCGGTGATACAGGAATCCTCATCTCTCCCAAGTGGACATTCTCTCTTTTCCCCCTGACCCATCTGTCTATCTCCTCATTTGAATTCCATGCTGTTACAGTCACAAGCACATTCAAGCTTAACATCCTTGTCATTTATCACCCTCCAAGTTCCCTTGGAGAGTTCATCAATGAGCTTAACGCCTTGATAAGTTCCTTTCCTGAGGATGGCTCATCCCTCACAGTTCTGGGTGACTTTAACCTCCCTACGTCTGCCTTTGACTCATTTCTCTCTGCCACCTTCTTTCCACTCCTTTCCTCTTTTGACCTCACCCTCTCACCGTCCCCCCCTACTCACAATCTTTACTAGATGCTGTTCTTCTACTAATCTCACTACAACTCCCCTCCAAGTCTCTGACCACTACTTTGTATCCTTTTCTCTCTCGCTCTCCTCCAACGCTACTAGACTCCCTGCTGACCTGGCATCTTTCCACTCCCTCCTCTCTACATTCTCTTCCTCCGTTTCTGCTGCTAAAGCCACTTTCTACCACTCTACATTTCAAGCCTCTGCCTCTAACCCTAGGAAGCTCTTTGCCACCTTCTCCTCCCTGCTGAATCCTCCTTCCCCTCCCCCTCCCTCCTCCCTCTCTGTGGATGACTTCGTCAACCATTTTGAAAAGAAGGTTGACGACATCCGATCCTCATTTATTAAGTCAAATGACACCGCTGGTCCTGCTCACACTGCCCTACCCTATGCTTTGACTTCTTTCTCCCCTCTCTCTCCAGATGAAATTGTGCGACTTGTGACGGCCGGCCGCCCAACAACCTGCCTGCTTGACCCTATCCCCTCCTCTCTTTTCCAGACCATTTCCGGAGACCTTCTCCCTTACCTCACCTCGCTCATCAACTCATCCTTGTCCGCTGGCTATGTCCCTTCCATCTTCAAGAGAGCGAGAGTTGCACCCCTCCTCAAAAATCCTACACTCGATCACTCCGATGTCAACAACTACAGACCAGTATCCCTTCTTTCTTTTCTCTCCAAAACTCTTGAACGTGCCATCTATAGCCAACTCTCCTGCCATCTCTCTCAGAATTACCTTCTTGATCCAAACCAGTCAGGTTTCAAGACTGGTCATTCAACTGAGACTGCTCTTCTCTGTGTCACGGAGGCTCTCCACACTGCTAAAGCTAACTCTCTCTCTGCTCTCATCCTTCTAGACCTGTCTGCTGCCTTTGATACTGTGAACCATCAGATCCTCCTCTCCACCCTCTCCGAGTTGGGCATCTCCGGCGCGGCTCACTCTTGGATTGCGTCCTACCTGACAGGTCGCTCCTACCAGGTGGCGTGGCGAGAATCTGTCTCCGCACCACATGCTCTCACCACTGGTGTCCCGCAGGGCTCAGTTCTAGGCCCTCTCCTATTCTACCTATACACCAAGTCACTTGGCTCTGTCATATCCTCACATGGTCTCTCCTATCATTGTTACGCAGACAACACACAATTAATTTTCTCCTTTAATTTTCTTCTGATAACCAGGTGGCGAATCGCATCTCTGCATGTCTGGCAGACATATCAGTGTGGATGTCGGATCACCACCTCAAGCTGAACCTCGGCAAGACGGAGCTGCTCTTCCTCTCGGGGAAGGACTGCCCGTTCCATGATATCGCCATCACGGTTGACAACTCCGTTGTGTCCTCCTCCCAGAGTGCAAAGAACCTTGGCGTGACCCTGGACAACACCCTGTCGTTCTCCGCTAACATCAAAGCAGTGACCCGATCCTGTAGGTTCATGCTCAACAACATTCGCAGAGTACGACCCTACCTTACACAAGAAGCGGCACAGGTCCTAATCAGGGCACTTGTCATCTCCCGTCTGGATTACTGCAACTCGCTGTTGGCTGGGCTCCCAGCCTGTGCCATTAAACCCCTACAACTCATCCAGAACGCTGCAGCCCGTCTGGTGTTCAACCTTCCCAAGTTCTCTCACGTCACCCCGCTCCTCCGCACACTCCACTGGCTTCCAGTTGAAGCTCGCATCTGCTACAAGACCATGGTGCTTGCCTACGGAGCTGTGAGGGGAACGGCACCTCCTTACCTTCAGGCTCTGATCAATCCCTACACCCAAACGAGGGCATTGCGTTCATCCACCTCTGGCCTGCTGGCCCCACTACCTCTGCGGTAGCACAGTTCCCGCTCAGCCCAGTCAAAACTGTTCGCTGCTCTGGCACCCCAATGGTGGAACAAGCTCCCCCACGACGCCAGGACAGCGGAGTCACTGACCACCTTCCAGAGACACTTGAAACCCTACCTCTTGAAGGAATACCTGGGATAGTATAAAAGTAATCATTCTACCCCCCTCCCCAACCCCCCCCCCCCATTTAAAAAATAAATAATAATAATAATAATTGTAAAGTGGTTGTCCCACTGGCTTTCATAAAGTGAATGCACCAATTTGTAAGGCGCTCTGGATAAGAGCGTCTGCTAAATGACGTAAATGTAAATGTAATACACAGACACACACACATTGTCAAAGCAACTCTTTGGTGTCCCTGATTTGTGCTTCTGTAGAACTAAAGCTGATATTTAATATTACCAAGTAAGTAATGATGGTGGTCTTTGACTTTGACTTCACTTGAATTAAGACTTATTCTTAGTCATATTCTTCACAGCAGTCAACACTCACATTTTCTAAGTCCAGGTTTCATTGTGTACTCTCCACCATGTTCCACACTGTAGCGGTAAGCAGAAGAACAGACAGTCATTGAGGAATACACATTAACTCACTCACACACACACACACACACACACAAACACACACACACACTCACACACACACGTTCAGCATATAACTTAGTCCAAGTGGTGGTCAGAATATTTGTCTTAACTAGCTTGATAATTCCAACATGTCTGATATGAACATTGACATGAACCCTCTACATACTTGAGTTTCTCCAGTCTGCAGTGTGGATCCTCCAGTGCAGCAGAGAGCAGTCTGACTCCTGAGTCTCCTGGGTGATTGTAGCTCAGGTCCAGCTCTCTCAGGTGTGAGGGGTTTGACTTCAGAGCTGAGACCAGAGAAGCACAGCCTTCCTCTGTGACTAGACAGCGTGACAGCCTGCAAAGAGTAAAATCATTTTAAAATCACACTGCTTTTCTTGGTGGTCAAAATATTGGCAGTATATTTTTTCAACATTTTCAGATACATCAGTCTCCTGAAACCTGCCATATATATTCATAAATTAATGTATCATTATTAGAAATTATCATAATATTGCTTGTAGATAGAAACACGTATAGTACAAATATTTTATCAGACTGACGAGACCAGTTTAAAAAGCTGTATCAGTCAAAAGACAGACAGTGAGGTATCAGATTTAGATTGTATTGAGTATACAGTCCACACCATATCTAGTTTGACAGTGAAGCTAACATTTTAAATGTGGATCTGTACTCCAGCATTTTGGATTTGAGATTAAATGTTTCATATGAGGTGACAGTATATAATGTCACCTTTTATTTGAGGGTATTTTAATACATATCTGTTTCACCTTTTAGAAATGAAAGCACTTTATGTATCTAGTCCCCCCCATTTGAAGAAGTCATAAGTATTCTGACCAATACACTTATAGTGTATTATAGTCAAAAGTTGAGTATTTATTTCTAATTGAGTAGATAACATGTTTCTAAACACTACTAAATGAATCCTTATGATTCCATGATTAAGAAAAATCATGAATGAATCATGAACAATTATGAATGATTAAGTTACAGAGGCTACAACAAACATGCTAACCTCTCACCATTACCAATAACAGAGGGGGTATGATCCTTGTTCCTCTGTAACTTTCTCATTCATCATCATTCACGATTCATTCATGATTATTCATTATCATGGTAGCATCCACATGAATGTAGAAGTGTTCAGAAACATATTCTATTCTTACTGACAATACAAATTAATAACTCCAAAATGACAGGACATTATTCACCATTCAGTTTCTATTAGGAAAAACATCATCCAAAACACAACCAAAACAAACTGCAAATGCACTCAAAAAGTTTGTAGAATCACAAGCTTGATGTAATCACTGCAGGGAAGGAATATGGGACCAAATACTAAACGTATGACTACTTTGATACACTATAAGTGAATTTGTCCAACTAATTAAAACTTTCTCAATTCTAAATGGTAAAACATATATGTATGAATACCTTCAAATAAAAGGGGACATTCTGTACTGTTGCCTAATATGAAACAAATCCAAAATCTCAAATCCAAATCCAAAATGCTGGAGCATAGCACCAAATGTAAAACTGTAAGCTTCACTGTCCAAACACATATGGTGTGGACTATGTGTGCCTGGTAAACACATGTGGATCTGGTGAACAGTTATCACTTGTTGACCAAATACAGGAATCCTGACCTCAGAGTCTCCAGTTTACAATGGGAATTCTCCAGTCCAGCAGACAGAAGCTTCACTCCTGAATCATTCAGATCATTGTTACTCAGATCCAGCTCTCTCAGGTGTGAGGGGTTTGACTTCAGAGCTGAGACCAGAGAAGAACAGCCTTCCTCTGTGATTAGACAGCCTGACAGCCTGCAAAGAGTCAAATAATGTTTAAATAACATCGCTATTCGCTGGCTGTGAAAGCAGAGTGCCAGTATATTTTTTCAACATTTTGTGATATGTCAGTGTCCTGAAACCTGCCAAAACTCTCAATGTCAACTGCGTTTATTTTGAGCAAACTTAACATGTGTAAATATTTGTATGAACATAACAAGATTCAACAACAGAGACATAAACTGAACAAGTGCCACAGACATGTGACTAACAGAAATTGAATAATGTGTCCCTGAACAAAGGGGGTGTCAAAATCAAAAGTAACAGTCAATATCTGGTGTTGCCACCAGCTGCATTAAGTACTGCAGTGCATCTCCTCCTCATGGACTGCACCAGATTTCCCAGTTCTTGCTGTGAGATGTTACCCTACTCTTCCACCAAGGCACCTGCAAGTTCCCAGACATTTCTGGGGGGAATGGCCCTAGTCCTCACCCTCCTATCCAACAGGTCCCAGACGTGCTCAATCGGATTGAGATCCGGGCTCTTCGCTGGCCATGGCAGAACTCTGACATTCCTGTCTTGCAGGAAATCACACACAGAACGAGCAGTATGGCTGGTGGCATTGTCATGCTGGAGAGTCATGTCAGGATGAGCCTGCAGGAAGGGTACCACATGAGGGAGGAGGATGTCTTCCCTGTAACGCACAGCGTTGAGATGGCCTGCAATGACAACACGCTCAGTCGGATGATGCTGTGACACACCGCCCCAGACCATGATGGACCCTCCACCTTCAAATCGATCCCGCTCCAGAGTACAGGCCTCGGTGTAACGCTCATTCCTTCGACGATAAACGCAAATCCGACCATCACCCCTCGTGAGACAAAACCGTGACTCGTCGGTGAAGAGCACTTTTTGCCAGTCCTGTCTGGTCCAGCGACGGTGGGTTTGTGCCCATAGGCGATGTTGTTACCGGTGATGTGTGGTGAGGACCTGCCTTACAACAGGCCTACAAGCTCTCAGTCCAGCCTCTCTCAGCCTATTGCGGAGTCTGAGCACTGATGAAGGGATTGTGCATTCATGGTGTAACTCAGGCAGTTGTTGTTGCCATCCTGTACCTGTCCCGCAGGTGTGATGTTCGGATGTACCGATCCTGTGCAGGTGTTGTTAGACGTGGTCTGCCACTGCGAGGATGATCAGCTGTCTGTCCTGTCTCCCTGTAGCGCTGTCTTAGGCGTCTCACAGTACGGACATTGCAATTTATTGACTTGGCCACATCTGCAGTCCTCATGCCTCCTTGCAGCATGCCTAAGGCACGTTCACGCAGATGAGCAGGGACCCTAGGCATCTTTCATTTGGTATTTTTCAAAATCAGTAGAAAGGCCTCTTTAGTGTCCTAAGTTTTCATAACTGTGACCTTAATTGCCTACCGTCTGTAAGCTGTTAGTATTTTAACGACCGTTCCACTGATGTATGTTCATTAATTGTTTATGGTTCATTGAACAAGCATGGGAAACAGTGTTTAAACCCTTTACAATGACGATCTGTGAAGTTATTCAGATTTTTACGAATTATCTTTGAAAGACAGGGTCCTGAAAAAGGGACATTTCTTTTTTTTGCTGAGTTTAAATGGATGTATAATTATTATACATTACAAATTATCAAAGTATTACTTTTAGAGCGAAAAACAAAAAACAAATATTTGAGTAAACTGACGAGAGCAGTTTAAAAAGCAGTATCAGTCAAAAGACAGACAGTGAGGTATCAGATTTAGATTGTATTGAGTATACAGTCCACACCATATCTATTTTGACAGTGAAGCTAACATTTTGAATTTGGCTCTATTCTCCAGCATTTTAGAATTGAGATCAAATGTTTCATTTAAGGTGACAGTATATAATGTTGTCACACCCTGATCTGTTTCACCTGTCTTAGTGATTGTCTCCACCCCCCTCCAGGTGTCGCCCATCTTCCCCATTATCCCCAGTGTATTTATACCTGTGTTCTCTGTTTGTCTGTTGGCAGTTCGTCTTGTCTCGTCAAGTTTACCAGCAGTTTTCCCCATACTCCTGTTTCGCTTTAGTCCCTGTTTTCTAGTTTTCCCAGTTTTGACCATTCTGCCTGCCGTGACCCTGAGACTGCCTGCCGTTCTGTACCTTGTTACACCACCCTGGATTATTGACCTCTGCCTGCCCTGACCCTGAGACTGCCTGCCGTTCTGTACCTTGTTACACCACCCTGGATTATTGACCTCTGCCTGCCCTGACCCTGAGACTTTCTGCCGTTCTGTACCTTGTCACACCACCCTGGATTACTGACCTCTGTCTGCCCTTGACCTGTCGTTTGCCTGCCCCCTGTTTTGTAAATCATCTTTTGTTATTTCGAACTGTCTGCATCTGGGTCTTATCTTGAGCCGTGATAATGTCACCTTTTTATTTGAAGTATTTTCACTGTTTAGAAATGAAAGCATTTTATGTATCTTGTCCCCACGTTTGAAGAATCATAAGTATTCTGACCAATTCACTTATATTTATTAAACTAGTGAAAAGTGTCGTATTTGGTCCCAAACTTGTTGGTTGCATTTGCAGTTTGTTTTGGTTGTGTTTTGGGTTATGTTTTGCCCAATATTAACTGAATTGTGGAAGATGACTGGATCAATCTTATGTCTGTGAGTAGATAACATGTTTCTAAACACTACTAAATTAATCCTAATGATGCCATGATTAAGAAAAATCATGAATGAATCATGAATAATAATGAGTGAGAAAGTTACAGAGGATACAACAAAACATACTAACCTCTCACCATTACCAATAACAGAGGGGGTATGATCCTTGTTCCTCTGTAACTTTCTCATTCATCATCATTCACGATTAATTAATGATTATTCATAATCATAGTATCATCCACATGAATGTAGATGTGTTCAGAAACATCTTCTATTCTTACTGACAATACAAGTGAAGTGACTCCAAAATGACAGGACATGGGACCAAATACTAAACTTTTGACTGCTTTAATACAATAAGTGAATTAGTCCAAATCATTAGGAATTCTTCAAATGGGAGAACTACATACATTGGTTTCATTTCTAATAGGTAAAACAGATATTTATGAATACCCTCAAATAAAAGGTGACATTCTGTACTGTCGCCTAATATGAAACATTGTATCTCAAATCCAAAATGCTGGAGCATAGCGCCAAATTTAAAACTGTAAGCTTCACTGTCCAAACACATATCGTGTAGACTATGTGTCCCTTTTAAACACATGTGGATCTGGTGAACAGTTATCACTTGTTGACCAACTACAGGAATACTGACCTCAGAGTCTCCAGTTTACAGTGGGGATTCCCCAGTCCAGCAGAGAGCAGCTTCACTCCTGAATCCTTCAGGTCATTGTTACTCAGGTCCAGCTCTCTGAGGTGTGAGGGGTTTGACTTCAGAGCTGAGACCAGAGAAGAACAGCCTTCCTCTGTGACTCCACAGCCTGACAGCCTGCAAAAAGTGTCAAATCATTTTAAATTCAAAGTGCTATTCTTTGGTGGTGAAAATAGTGGCAGTATATTTTTTCAACATTTTCAGATACAGATCAGTGTCCTGAAACCTGGCATCTATATTCATAAATGGATGTATCAACATCTCAGATTTGAGGGGTTTGACATCAGAGCTGAGGCCAGGGAAGCCTTTCTCTGTGACTCCACAGCATGACAGCCTGACAGAGAGATCATCATGACTTCACAAACACATTATGCTAATGTATGATAATATAATACATATTTTCTCTAAACTAAATATTTCTTCCTGATGATTAGTACTTCAATGTAATGTTATGTACTCACAGAGCAGCTCTGGAGGCATTGACCACTGGCAGCAGCCTCAGAAGACCTTCCTCTGATCTGGAGTATTTCTTCAGGTCAAACACATCCAGCTCCTTTTCTGAAGTCAGCAACACAAAGACCAGAGCTGACCACTGTGCAGGTGACAGTTCGGCTTCTGAGAGACTTCCTGATCTCAGGTAGCTTTGGATGTCCTCCACTAGAGAATGGTCATTCAGTTCATTCAGACAGTGGAACAGATTGATGCACCTCTCTGGAGAGGGATTCTTCCTGATCTTCTCCTTGATGTACTTGACTGTTTCTTCATGGCACTGTGAGCTGCTTCTTGTCTTTGTCAGTAGACCTCGTAAGTGCTTCTGATTGGACTCCAGTGAGAGGCCCAGAAGGAAGCGGAGGAACAGGTCCAGGTTTCCTGTCTCACTTTGTAAGGCTTTATCCACAGCACTCTTGTAGACAGTAACTTCAGTAACTTGAGGTTCGGCCATTAGATTCTCATTGTTGTTGAAGAATGAGAGGAACACAAATACAGCAGCCAGAAACTCCTGAATGCTCAGATGCACGAAGCAGTACACCTTGTCCTGGTACAGCACACATTCCTCTTTAAAGAGCTGTGTGCACAATCCTGAGTACACTGAGGCTTCATTGACATCAATGCCAGCCTCTTTCAGGTCTTCTTCATAGAAAATCAGATTGCCATTCACAAGCTGTTGAAAAGCCAGTTTTCCAAGTGACATAATGCTCTCTTTATTCCAGTGTGGACCTGTCTTTTCTTTCTCAAGATACTTTTCATTCTTCTGTTTGGTATGAAACTCCACAAGGTGTGTGTACATCTTAGTCAGAGTCTTGGGCATCTCTTCTGTCTTATGTTTCAGCATGTGTTCAAGGACTGTTGCAGAAATCCAACAGAAGACTGGAATGTGGCACATGATGTGGAGGCTCCTTGATGTTTTTATGTGTGAGATGATTCTGCTGGCCAGGTCCTCATCACTGAATCTCTTCCTGAAGTACTCCTCCTTCTGTGGGTCATTGAACCCTCGTACCTCTGTCACCTGGTCAACACACACTGAAGGGATCTTATTGGCTGCTGCAGGTCGGGTAGTTATCCAGAGGAGAGCAGAGGGAAGCAGATTTCCCTTGATGAGATTTGTCAGCAGAACATCCACTGAGGTTGACTCTGTGGCGTCACAACAGATCTTGTTCTTCTGGAAGTCTAGGGGCAGTCGGCACTCATCCAGACCATCAAAGATGAACAGAACTTTGTACTTGTCGTAGTTGGAGATTCTTGATTCTTTGGTTTCCATTGAGAAGTGATTGAGAAGTTCAATCAAAGTGTGTTTTTCCCCTTTCATCAAATTCAGCTCCCGAAAAGGGAATGAAAATAAAAATTGGATATCCTGATTTACTTTTCCTTCAGCCCAGTCCAAAATGAATTTCTGGACAGAGACTGTTTTTCCAATGCCAGCGACTCCCTTTGTCAGCACAGTTCTGATAAGTTTGTCTTGTCCAGTTAAGGGTTTGAAGATGTCGTTACATTTGATTGCAGTCTCTGGTCTTGCTTGTTTCCTGGTTGTTGTCTCAATCTGTCTCAGCTCATGTTCATTATTGACCTTTCCGTTTCCACCCTCTGTGATGTAGAGCTCTGTGTAGATCTTATTGAGAAGTGTTGGGTTTCCTTGTTTAGCGATCCCCTCAAATACACATTGAAACTTCTTCTTTAGATTAGATTTGAGTTCACGTTGGCAAATCACAGCAAGCTCATCTGAATCTATAAATAACACAGAGGATATTAATATTACGTCTGTTTTAATGCCTACAGTATTGTAGGACTGTGTTATAAAGTTTGACGAGGTCACTAGGTGTTGTGTTAAGGCTGCTACAATATCATTGAGTTACACAGCTACTTTAGCTGTACTTTAGCTACAGCTTTTAAATGTTCGTTCTAAAACAGCATTCAACATGAGGCAGACAGCTCTTACTTTTCTCCAGTGTGTCAGCAAGCTCCTTCTGGTTCATTTTCCTCAGGAAGTGCAGTGTGATCTTCAGAGCCCCCTCTCTGGCGATGCTCTCCTGCTTCTCATCTTCAGCATCCACCACTTCCTTATCCTGCTTCTGACTCTCAAAGCCTTCTGGGAGTTCTGGACTAAGAATCCTCTTGAACATCTTCAGCTCGTTCTTCACAAATGTCATAATATTCTCTTCAAGCAACTGAAATAAATAAAGTAAATAAGTTGAGCAAGAGACTAAATGCTTTCTCATTAACACATTAATGAATGATTGACAGATCAACTTTACGTGAGGTAAACAAAAACAAATGTACATAACAGGACCACATACACTGAATATGGAGGCCAGGTCTGTTTGATGACTCTGGGAAGACTGACCACTGAGAATCTCTGACTCTGATGTCTCCTGTTGGTTTCTGTGGACAAAACATGAGATTACATCTCCTCATCCAGGGAGTACACACACACACACACACACAAACACACACACACACACACACACACACACACACACACACACACACACACACACACACACACACACACACACACACACACACACACACACAATAAACACACACACACACACACACACACACACACACACAAACAAACAAACAAGAAATGTTGTGTTTGATTAATATTGTTTCAGGACTATGAAAATGGAAAAAAGGATTAGCCTATGGATTATGAAAACAACAAAAATAAATGGTAAAATGGGAAAGGAGAAATGACTAGAGGCAGTGTTGTTTAACTCACTGACCATGAACCATGAGTTCTTCTTACCTTTGTTCACTATAAAAGTATCCCTCTCTAAACATTATAGGTAGTAATATATATCTGTCTCACTCTCAGAGAAATAAGTAGTACTGCTAGGTTTTACACAATCATAATATATATTTGCCTCACTCTCAGAGAAATAAGTAGTACTGCTAGGTTTTACACAGTAATAATATATATCTGCCTCACTCTCAGAGAAATAAGTAGTACTGCTAGGTTTTACACAGTAATAATATATATCTGCCTCACTCTCAGAGAAATAAGTGTTACTACTAGGTTTTACACAGTAATAATATATAGCTGCCTCACTCTCAGAGAAATAAGTAGTACTGCTAGGTTTTACACAGTCAAATGTAACAAATAACTACATTTTAAAATAAAATCTGTACCAATGTACAAAATTCAATACAGTAATATGAGATCTGTACAGGGCCCAGTCTCACAAAAGCATCTTAAGGCTAAGTGTATTGTATTGTATTGTATTGTATAAGGAGTACCAGTACTGAGTCAATGTGCAGGGGTACCAGGTAGTTGAGGTAATTGAGGTAATATGTACATGTAGGTAGGGGTAAAAGTGACTAGGCAATCAGGATAGAGATTACACCTCTTCATCCAGGGAGTGCACACACACACACACTCACTGACACACACACACACAGGGAGGGAATGTTGTGTTTAGTTAATATTGTTTTAGGACTATGAAAACGGGAAAAAAGGATTAGCCTATGGATTATGAAAACAACAAAAATAAATGGGAAAATGGGAGAGGAGAAATGACTAGAGACAGTGTTGTTTAACTCACTGACCATGACCCATGAGTTCTTCTTACCTTTGTTCAGTAGAAAAGTCTCCCTCTCTAAACACTATAGGATGATCCATAGACCGGTCACTCTTCATGGACACACAGCTGGGTACAGGGGAGGCTGGTCTCTCCTGCTTGATTGGACTTCAACACAACAGAGACAAACATTACGTCTCTCATCTACTCTGAGCTCAGATGGGGAAACAAGAGTTTCATTCCAAAACGCTATTTATCCATTTTCAGAAATGTTCGTAAAGTAGCTTTTGTTGTTTAAAGAAATTATGAAAGAGATTGGAGACATGCATTTGTTTAAAATCTATCACTTAACGGTTTCATTTCAGAGAGACAAATAATCATGTTTTTTGCAAAATGCTATATATCTGCCTCACTCTCAGAGAAATATGTAGTACTGCTAGGTTTTACACAGTGATAATATATCTGCCTCACTCTCAGAGAAATAAGTAGTACTGCTAGGTTTTATACAGTCAAACAGGGGCGGTGTGTTCATTAGGGCGATATGGGCGACGCACTGCCAAACGGGAAAAGGAAGGGACTTTTTTTCTAATCAATTATATTACGGCAACAGTAGTTATTAGTGTTCTAATCTAGACGTCTGATCTGCCACTAAATGTCCAATCAGGCTAAAGTCGTGCTTCAAATGGCCCCGCCCGTTTTGGGGCGATTTCAGTCAGGTTGAAAATCGCCCAGAAGTGTCTCATAGCCTCTCATGTAAAAAATGTTTTTTTTCAAATATCAGAGCTTTCAATACAATCTCTATGGGTTCCGGGAGGGCTTGCACTTACGCGCTTTCGTCATACGTAACATAACTAAGAAAAGAGCAGGTAGCAGCGTCAATCAAGATGGCTAGCGTTCAATGCAACTCGATTGTTTCTTTGAAAGAAGTTCGTTTTTGTCGGCGAACAAATCGAGATAAATTGGCAACGAAACAATTAGGACCTCCCAGACCAAATTTAATAATTCAACAGGTTTCTACTAAAGGGGGAAAGTCCTACACCCGAGGATTTTCCAAAAATTGGGCTGTCAAAGACTCACTTGCATAGCTGTTTGAGATTGTCTGCTTTGGGGAGAGTGAACATTGTCACTCAACTGGATGAGGAATACAGGCTAGCTGTCCGCCGCCACAACGATGAGGTTAGCAAGAACCGCCACATCCTCAGCCGGCTAATCCAGTGTGTGAAGTTTTGCGGAGTGTTTGAGTTAGTTTTGCGAGGCAAAGATGAAACGGAGGGCTCCACCAACCCTGGTATTTTTCTTGGACTTGTCAACTTTGTGGCACAATTAGATGAGGTGTTTGATGACCATCTTAAAAATGCTAAAGTTTTCAAGGGCACATCAAAGACCATTCAAAACGAGCTACTGGAGTGTATGCTAGCGGTAATGAGGGAAGATATTTTGGAGGAGGTGAAGTCGGCGAACTTCGTAGCTATCCAAGCTGACGAGACCACGGACGTTTCTACACAGACACAGCTGGTGCTTGTGGTGAGGTACATAGATAGCAAGAAGATTTAATTTTTTTCCTGGGGCTTTTTCACAAAATCATGCCCCACGTCGACATTCTGTACCAGAAGCTACAGAAGAAGGACATCGATGCTGTCTTCATCAAACGTGCCCTCGACAGCTTCACAAGCAGTGTGCAGGCCATAAGGTAAGATTAAACAATATCATTCGATCTTTCTCAAAGCAGAGCTTTATTTGAAAATGTATGCATGAAAGAAGACATCATCATATTTACAAATCTATACAATTGGCCAGAATATGGTTGTTCATTTTTACAAAGCCATACAGATAGCTGTGTTTACCTTTTCTATAAATTATTTTCAAATTCTGTTTTCAGGCAAAATGTCTATCACTGTTCATTTTCACAAATCTATACAAGAGGGCAGAATATGGAAGTCTATAAAAATGTCTTATTACCAATAACTTGCATCAATGTTTTCAGTAGCCTCTATCAAAAGCTCCTGCTTGCTTGTTGTGAATTATGCTCAGGTGCACATATTTCCAATTCAACCATGAAGTCTTTTTGAAGCAAGTAATGTGTATATCAGCATTGACTTATATGCTGCCCCTGTCTTCATGTTGTTGCTGGACATATCTTTTTTTAAATGTGTGTAGGTCACCTAAATCATCAGAAAAATTGCCCCCCTTGAGAATTTTTTCAGGAGCCGCCACTGCAGTCAAATGTGACCGACCGGCTCGATTCGGACTTAAATAGCAACATTTGAAATTGTGTTTTTTACATTGGATAAAAGTAGAGACTCAGCTTGAAAAAAGTATATCATACACTATAGTTGAGGAACAATGGGAAAGTAATTCTGATTTGAAAGATGATAAACTTGTAACCTCACTTTTGAGAAAATGGCCTTTG
>NW_028163413.1:0-70000 GCF_964263955.1 Coregonus lavaretus
TAAGGTGTGGGGTGTGATGTGGTGTGAGGTGTGGTGTGTGGTGTGGGGTGTGAGGTGGTGTGGTGTGAGGTGTGTGTGGTGTGAGGCGTGGTGTGGTGAGGTGTGAGGTAAGGTGTGGGGTGTGATGTGGTGTGAGGTGTGGTGTGTGGTGTGGGGTGTGAGGTGTGGTGTGGTGAGGTGTGAGGTGTGGTGAGGTGTGGGGTGGTGTGGTGTGAGGTGTGGTGTGTGGTGTGTGGTGTGGTAAGGTGAGGTGAGGTTTGAGGTGTGGTGAGGTGTGAGGTGTGAGGTGTGAGGTGGTGTGTGGTGTGAGGGACTGTCAGTCTTGTCACGTTCATACAGTGGGGAAAAAAAGTATTTAGTCAGCCACCAATTGTGCAAGTTCTCCCACTTAAAAAGATGAGAGAGGCCTGTAATTTTCATCATAGGTACACGTCAACTATGACAGACAAATTGAGAAAAAAAATCCAGAAAATCACAACCCCAAGCCCACTTTCCATCAATTTGTATAGCAGACCCTCATGCAAATTGGGTCAAAAGCTTTTTTTAAATCAACAAAGCATGAGAATACTTTTTCTTATTTTTTATTTTTTATTTTTTGTCAATTAGGGTGTGCAGGGTAAATACGTGGTCTGTCGTATGGTAATTTGGTAAAAAGCCAATTTGACATTTGCTCAGTACATTATTTTCACTGAGGAAATTAACTAATCTGCTGTTTATGATAATGCAGAGGATTTTCCCATGTTTGCCGTTGACGCATATCCCACGGTAGTTATTGGGGTCAAATTTGTTCCACTTTTGTGGATTGGGGTGATCAGTCCTTGGTTCCAAATATTGGGGAAGATGCCAGAGCTAAGGATGATGTTAAAGAGTTTAAGTATAGCCAATTTGAATTTGTGGTCTGTATACAGTGGGGGAAAAAGTATTTAGTCAGCCACCAATTGTGCAAGTTCTCCCACTTAAAAAGATGAGAGAGGCCTGCAATTTTCATCATAGGTACCCGTCAACTATGACAGACAAATAGAGAATTTTTTTTTCCAGAAAATCACATTGTAGGATTTTTAATGAATTTATTTGCAAATTATGGTGGAAAATAAGTATTTGGTCACCTACAAACAAGCAAGATTTCTGGCTCTCACAGACCTGTAACTTCTTCTTTAAGAGGCTCCTCTGTCCTCCACTCGTTACCTATATTAATGGCACCTGTTTGAACTTGTTATCAGTATAAAAGACACCTGTCCACAACCTCAAACAGTCACACTCCAAACTCCACTATGGCCAAGACCAAAGAGCTGTCAAAGGACACCAGAAACAAAATTGTAGTCCTGCACCAGGCTGGGAAGACTGAATCTGCAATAGGTAAGCAGCTTGGTTTGAAGAAATCAACTGTGGGAGCAATTATTAGGAAATGGAAGACATACAAGACCACAGATAATCTCCATCGATCTGGGGCTCCACGCAAGATCTCACCCCGTGGGGTCAAAATGATCACAAGAACGGTGAGCAAAAATCCCAGAACCACACGGGGGGACCTAGTGAATGACCTGCAGAGAGCTGGGACCAAAGTAACAAAGCCTACCATCAGTAACACACTATGCCGCCAGGGACTCAAATCCTGCAGTGCCAGACGTGTCCCCCTGCTTAAGCCAGTACATGTCCAGGCCTGTCTGAAGTTTGCTAGAGTGCATTTGGATGATCCAGAAGAGGATTGGGAGAATGTCATATGGTCAGATTAAACCAAAATATAACTTTTTGGTAAAAACTCAACTCGTCGTGTTTGGAGGACAAAGAATGCTGAGTTGCATCCAAAGAACACCATACCTACTGTGAAGCATGGGGGTGGAAACATCATGCTTTGGGGCTGTTTTTCTGCAAAGGGAACAGGACAACTGATCCGTGTAAAGGAAAGAATGAATGGGGCAATGTATCGTTAGATTTTGAGTGAAAACCTCCTTCCATCAGCAAGGGCATTGAAGATGAAACGTGGCTGGGTCTTTCAGCATGACAATGATCCCAAACACACCGCCCGGGCAACGAAGGAGTGGCTTCGTAAGAAGCATTTCAAGGTCCTGGAGTGGCCTAGCCAGTCTCCAGATCTCAACCCCATAGAAAATCTTTGGAGGGAGTTGAAAGTCCGTGTTGCCCAGCGACAGCCCCAAAACATCACTGCTCTAGAGGAGATCTGCATGGAGGAATGGGCCAAAATACCAGCAACAGTGTGTGAAAACCTTGTGAAGACTTACAGAAAACGTTTGACCTGTGTCATTGCCAACAAAGGGTATATAACAAAGTAATGAGAAACTTTTGTTATTGACCAAATACTTATTTTCCACCATAATTTGCAAATAAATTCATTAAAAATCCTACAATGTGATTTTCTGCAGAAAAAAAATCTCATTTTGTCTGTCATAGTTGAAGTGTACCTATGATGAAAATTACAGGCCTCTCTCATCTTTTTAAGTGGGAGAACTTGCACAATTGGTGGCTGACTAAATACTTTTTTTCCCCACTGTATGCATGGCACGGTAGAGATGACAAACATCTCTTATATTAACCCTGCTGTACCAAACCATAGCTCTGATAGACACACAGCCAGGCTTATATTAACCCTGCTGTACCAAACCATAGCTCTGGTAGACACACAGCCAGGCTTATATTACCCCTGCTGTACCAAACCATAGCTCTGATAGACACACAGCCAGGCTTATATTAACCCTGCTGTACCAAACCATAGCTCTGATAGACACACAGCCAGGCTTATATTAACCCTGCTGTACCAAACCATAGCTCTGATAGACACACAGCCAGGCTTATATTAACCCTGCTGTACCAAACCATAGCTCTGATAGACACACAGCCAGGCTTATATTAACCCTGCTGTACCAAACCATAGCTCTGATAGACACACAGCCAGGCTTATATTAACCCTGCTGTACCAAACCATAGCTCTGATAGACACACAGCCAGGCTTATATTAACCCTGCTGTACCAAACCATAGCTCTGATAGACACACAGCCAGGCTTATATTAACCCTGCTGTACCAAACCATAGCTCTGATAGACACACAGCCAGGCTTATATTAACCCTGCTGTACCAAACCATAGCTCTGATAGACACACATCCAGGCTTATATTAACCCTGCTGTACCAAACCATAGCTCTGATAGACAGACTTCTTTCTTATAGCGCTGCAGTTTCCACTCGAGGCTGTCGACAAAATCCAACTCGAACGTTTACACCATTTCGGACAAAGAGGACAGAGATATGAGCGTCCAATCATTGCCAAATATGCTTTTTTAAAGGATAAAGTAATGGTTAAAAGCCTAGGTAAAAGACTTGCTGGCACGAAAATAGGCATGAATGATCAGTTCCCGAGGGAGATTGCAGAACGACGCAAAGTTCTGTACCCAATCTTCAAGGAAAATAGATTAAAAGGGAAGCGTGTTGCTCTTGTTGTCCATAAACGTTATATTGACAACCAAATGTTCCGCGACAAAAAGACTACTCCATGGCTATCCTGAAAGTTCTAATAGAGGAGTCGAATAATGGAACACCCAATACTATATGGAGGGATTGTAATAATAAAGAACATTTATAGTATGTATAGTATTTTATAAAGGGATAAGACGGTATTACAAGAAAAGAAAACAAGCAAAATAATACATCTTCAAATATAACTAAATTAGAACACAAGTACTCAATCAACATAGTGGAGATAAAAACATAGCAAGCAGAAGACATAGAAGGCACAGTATGTGGGTCTGTGTGGATGAATCGTGATGGAAGGTGTGGTGTGCGTTTTTGTGTTTGAATAAGTGTGGCGTTAAGTGAGTGAAAAACGAAATGGTTGCATTTCCCAGAACCAACGTGTGTCTGTGAGCAGGGGTAGTGAGAGAGAGCTTTCAATGTTGTGTAGATGAGGGATATACATTTTAAAATATAGTATACATCTAATATATTTTTTTATTGTCCTATCATGATGGAACGATCCCCAACCCTATATCCTAGACACCCACCTGAGCGACCCATACACCAAAGAGAAGTCCCCATCTGTTTTATGGACCTGCTGTGTGTTGCCTATATGCAGCCAAAACAGAAAAATAAATGCGGTCAGAGACCTACTTGAGCAGCACCGCCCCCTCAAGATTCTGAGCCTGCCTGGCAGGGTTGGTCCTACAAAGCCAGAGCCCCCTGATGGGAGAGCATAATATACAAGGAAATTCTCAAAGCTGCTAATGGGAACCTTGACGACCTTGTACCTAGCCGGTGGGGATTCCGGTGGGGTACCCCCACCCAGGTAGTGGCAGTGCTGGCAACACTGGCTGCAGTAACCCATGGGGAGGGGGTCACACTCGGACAATCAGAGAGAGGGCATATTATTGTGGCCCTGGTGAGACAAAATAATCAAAGGTCTGTCTGCACGCCGATGCTTGGGAAAAATGGTTACAACGGGGGACCAGATTGTTTGTGTCTCAGGTGAAGAGGGTGGATCTGATCTCCATCACCGAGAACTTGACATAGATTAAATAGATTAATCAAATCTCACATTGTTGTCAATTTTTGCTCAATCTTGCATGCTTTCTCAAACAGCTGTAACTGTATATGCATATGTGTATGCATTCGTAAATCAGGTCCTTTCCTGAGTTGTTTGCTAAAATAATAATTGCTTGTCAAAAATGTAATGTAATACAATGGCAATCCGGGTTATAGGTTAAAATCCTACGCATGAACTGCTGACATTATTACGCATATTAATTGATAATGATGGAATATAAGATATGGAAGATATTTGAATAGATATATATTTTTAAATAGCTATATATATATTGAGGTGAGAGCATTGGACATGCTTTTGGCGGTTGACCTGCTTCTGTTTTGTGGGTGGCACTGTGTGCTGTTTTCGATGGATGGGTCCTGGCCTCTCGGGGCCCTAGGGATCCGGAGGGACGGGGGTGGTCTGCCGATCACTGGAATGACGGCTCAACTTGGGATGGGGAGGGGCTTTAGCGGGGGAATTAGTGGAGAACAATTGGAGGGTTACTTCGTAGCAATGCAAATATCATGGTACAGCTATATGGACACTCAATCACTGTGGTATTTTTTATTGGTACATTTGCAAACATATATAATGATAAATAGATTTGAAACTTGTATCTCATTATGGTATATGGTGAAATAAGTATAGCCAGTTATAATTGTAATGGCTTAGCTGATAATAACAAAAGAAGAACAATATTTACATGGCTCAAAGAGAAGGAATTTAATATCTATTGTTTACAGGAAACTCATTCAACAATTCTAGATGAAGTTGCGTGGAAAAAGGAATGGGGGGGGGGGGGGGGGGGGCGAAATATAGTTCTCCCATGGGCAAAGAAACTCAAAAGCCCGGGCACTGGCCGACCGTCTCAGGTGAGTAGGCACCCGACTCACCCAGAGCCTCCTGTTGCTAATTGGTGTATAGATATTGTTTTCCTGGAAGTTTCCCTCCATTCCCAGCATAAGGCGCTAGTAGATTCAGGCGCGTCTGGGAATTTTATTGATCGCCAGTATGCTCGTAGTTTAGGGATTCCTACTGTGTTGATAAATCTTTCCCTGTGCTTTAGATAGTCGTCCGTTAGGGTCAGGCATAATCAGGGAGGTCACCGCCCCACTTCTGATGAGGACGCAGGGGGGTCATGAGAAGAGGATTAGCCTCTATCTGATTGATTCTCCTGCGTATCCTGTGGTGTTGGGACTTCCCTGGTTAACCATTCATGACCCCACGATTTCATGGCAACAGAGGGTTCTTAAGGGATGGTCCGGTCAGTGTTCAGGGAGGTGTGTAGGAGTTTCCTTGTGGGCAACTACGGTGGAGAGTCCAAACCAGGTTTCCACTATACACATTCCTGCCAAGTATGCCGATTTGGCTATCGCCTTCAGTAAAAAGAGGGCAACTAAATTACCACCCCATCGTCCGGGGGATTGCGCGATAAATCTCCAGGTAGGAGCTGCACTTCCCCGGAGTCACATGTATCCTTTGTCTCAGGAGGAGAAGGCGGCTATGGAGACATATGTCACCGAGTCTCTGAGACAGGGATACATTCGGCCATCCACTTCACCTGTCTCCTCAAGTTTATTTTTTGTGAAGAAGAAGGCTGGTGGCTTACGCCCGTGCATTGATTACCGTGGCTTAAATCAGATTACCATCAAGTACAGCTATCCATTACCCCTGATAGCTAGTATGACGGAATCATTGCATGGGGAACGCTTCTTCACAAAACTGGATCTCAGGAGCGCGTACAACCTGGTGCGTATCCGGGAAGGAGATGAGTGGAAGACGCCATTTAGTACCACCTCTGGACATTATGAGTATCTGGTCATGCCATACGGGTTAATGAATGCTCCATCAGTCTTCCAATCATTTGTGGATGAGATTTTCAGGGACCTGCACAGACAAGGGGTAGTGGTGTATATTGATGACATACTTATATACTCCACTACCAGGGCCGAGCATGTGTCCCTGGTGCGTAAAGTGCTTGAATGACCGTTGGAGCATGACCTGTATGCCAAGGCAGAGAAATGCCTGTTCTTTCAGGACTCCATCTCCTTCCTAGGGTACCACATGTCTGCGTCTGGGGTGAAGATGGAGAGTGACCGCGTTTCGGCCATGCGTAATTGGGCGACTCCAACAACGGTAAAGGAGGTGCAGTGTTTCTTGGGGTTTGCCAACTACTACCGGAGGATTATCCGGGGCTTTGGTCAGGTAGCGGCTCCCATTACCTTGTTGCTGAAGGGGGGACCGGTGCGTCTGCGGTGGTCAGCTGAGGCGGACAGGGCTTTTAGTCACCTGAAGGAGCTGTTTACCTCGGCTCCAGTGCTGGCTCATCTGGATCCTTCCTTGGCCTTCACGGTTGAGGTGGACGCGTCGGAGGCTGGAATAGGCCCTGTACTTTCTCAGCGCTCGGGCACGTCATCCAAGCTCCGCCCCTGTGCTTTCTTTTTGAAGAAGCTCAGCCCGGCGGAGCGCAACTATGATGTGGGGGACCGGGAGTTGTTGGCGGTGGTCAAAGCCCTGAAGGCATGGAGACATTGGCTTGAGGGGGCTAAACACCCTTTTCTCATTTTGACTGACCACCGCAATCTGGAGTACATCCGAGCGGCAAAGAGGTTAAACCCTCGCCAGGCAAGGTGGTCCATGTTTCTAACCCGTTTTGTTTTCACCCTTTCTTACAGGCCGGGATCCCAGAATGCTAAGGCAGATGCTCTGTCCCGGCTGTATGACACAGAGGAGAGTTCCGTGGAGCCCACTCCCATACTTCCGGCGTCGTGTCTAGTGGCACCGGTGGTGTGGGAGGATGACGCGGACATCGAGCGGGCGTTACGTAAGAAACCCTCTCCTCCCTGGGGCCAGAGGGTCGTAAGTATGTACCGTTAGAGGTCCGCGATCGTTTGATCTATTGGGCTCACACGTCACCCTCCTCTGGTCATCCTGGCATCGGTCGGACAGTGACCTATCTTAGTGGGAAGTACTGGTGGCCCACCTTAGCCAAGGACGTGAGGGTTTATGTTTCCTCCTGCTCGGTGTGCGCCCAGTGTAGGGCTCCTAGACACCTGCCTAGAGGGAAATTACAACCCCTACCCATTCCACAGCGACCGTGGTCCCACCTATCGGTGGATTTTATGACTGATCTTCCTCCCTCAAGGGGGAACACAACCATCCTGGTCGTTGTGGATCGGTTCTCTAAGTCCTGTCGCCTCCTTCCTCTGTCCAGACTCCCTACGGCCCTACAAATTGCTGAGGCCCTGTTTCCACACGTCTTCCAGCACTACGGGGTGCCTGAGGATATAGTGACTGATCAGGGTCCCCAGTTCACCTCAAGGGTGTGGAGGGCGTTCATGGAACGGTTGGGGATCTCGGTTAGCCTTACCTCAGGTTTTCACCCCGAGAGTAACGGGCAGGTGGAGAGAATTAACCAGGAGGTGTGCCAGGACCGGCGAGGGGAGTGGTCGGTTTTCCTACCCTGGGCAGGGATGGCTATAAACTCCAACCGCCACTCCTCAACTGACCTCACTCCATTCCAGTGTGTGTTGGGTTTTCAGCCGGCCCTGGCACCATGGCATCAGAGCCAGATCAAGGTACCTGCGGTGGACGAGTGGGTTCCCTGCTCGCAGGAGACCTGTTACGCTGCCCATGAACGCCTACAGCGGGCCATCAGGCGTCAGAAGGCGAGCGCCGACTGCCACCGCAGTGAGGCCCCAGTGTATGCACCAGGGGACCGGGTCTGGCTCTCGACCCGAAACCTGCCCCTTCGCCTGCCCTGCCGGAAGTTGGGTAGGTGGTTTGTGGGTCCATTTAAAGTCCTGAGGAGATTGAACGAGGTATGTTATAGGTTACAACTTCCTGTTAATTATCGTATTAACCCCTCGTTCCATGTGTCTCTCCTCAGTAGTACTAGCTGCTGCCGCTCTATGTTATATGTTTCTATGTTCACTTGATTGTTGTCTGTTGTTGTGCACCTGTTCCCCATTATGTTAGTTTGTCTGCCTATTTAACCTGTTCCCGTCCACTGTTTGGTGTGCGTATTTATTGGATGTACGAGTGTCATTAGTGTGAGTGGGTTTTGCTCCTCCTGTGTTGTTTGGAGGGTTTTCCTTGTATTTCTTTACTACTCAGTAAAGTGGTTCTTCATCTCATTCTGTGTCCTGCGCTTGACTCTGGCCTACTGCATTCCACCGACATTCTTGACATTAACAGTAATTTTGATCCGAATGTGCAAATTGTCCAAACAGATACGCAAGGTAGATGGATTATTTTAAATATGTTATTGGACCATAAGCAGGTATGGCTCATTAACCTTTACGGACCAAATAATGATGATCCACACTTCTTTGACAATATATATAATAAATGATCAACCCTGCAAGCAATTCAAGACTCTATTATTATGGTGGGAGATTATAATACCGTTTTAAATAGTCAATGTACCGTAAAGGAAATCACACTACAAACAATCACCCTCATGCTCTTAAGGAAATTGTGAATATCATGGATACATTAGAACTAGTAGATATATGGAGGCTTAAATATCCTGATCTATTGAGATATACATGGCGGAGACTCAATCAAGCTAGTCGTCTTGACTTCTTTCTTATGTCATTCTCGTTGGCACCAAAAGTTAAAAAAATTATGGTGGGGACAGAATGTGGTCGGACCATCATATAATTGGCATATACATTACTCTTACTGAATTTCCATGTAGGCGAGGATATTGGAAATGTAATCAAAGCTTATTGGATGATAACTTGTTTTTAACTAGGACAGAGCAATTTATAACTGATTTTTTCCGACATAACATAGGTATAGCAAATCCCCTTATTGTATGGGACACCTTTAAATGTGCCTTTAGAGGCCATGAAATTCAGGACTCATCTCGAAAACAAAAGCAATTTAGGTCAAAAGAGTCCACACTAACAAAGAAAATCGAAGGTCTAACAGAACAGATAGATAGCAATAAAAACTGGCTCAGAATAAGTTAGAGGAAAATCAAAAAGAAATGGAGAAACTTATTCAAGAAAGATCAAGTGTAATATATTATAAAAATAAAGCAAACTGGATGGAATATGGGGAAAAAATTCACCAAATTATTTTTTAATCTTCAACATAGGAATGCTACCAAAAATAATTTACTGAAACTGGTTACAAATGACGGAGTCACCCATGATTCACCAAATTATATTTTGAAGGAGGAAACAAAGTACTTTAAGCATATGTGTTCGTTTCAGTCGCCTCCATCTCCTCTAACTGAAGCTAATTGTAGAGATTTTCTTTCTATTGATAATGTAAAATTAACAGCCATACAGAAAGACTCATGTGAAGGTGAAATTACAGAGGAGAAACTTCTGGATGCAATTAAAGACTTTATGTCCGGGAAAACCTCCAGGGTTGGATGGCATACCAGTTGAGGTATACCAAACCTTTTTTGATGTACTCAGAGGACCGTTATTAGCATGTTTTAACCACTCCTATGTAAATGGTAGATTATCAGACAATCAAGAAGAAGGTCTGATTTCATTATTACTGAAACAGGAAACAAGTGGAGAATATAAAAATTGGAAGCCCCTTACACTTCAGTGTTGTGATGCAGAAATTCCAGCAAAATGTATAGCGTATAGAATTAAAAAGGTATTGTTCGTCATTATTCATTCTAATCAGACAGGTTTTTTACATGGAAGATACATTGGAGATAATATAAAGCAAGTACTGGAAACAATAGAACACTATGGAAAATCTGGGAAACCAGGCCTGCTATTCATAGCAGACTTCGAAAAGGCATTTGATAAAGTACGACTGGGGTTTATATATAAATGCCTGGAGCATTTCAATTTTGGAGAATCTCTTATAAAATGGGTTAAAATCATGTATAGTAACCCTAGGTGTAAAATAGTAAATAATGGCTATTTCTCAGAAAGTTTTAAACTGTCAAGAGGAGTGAAACAAGGTTGTCCATTATCGGCATATCTATTTATTATGGCCATCGAGATGTTAGCTATTAAAATCAGATCCAACAATAATATCAAGGGATTAGAAATCCAGGGCTTAAAAACAAAGGTGTCATTCTACACGGATGATCCATGTTTTCTTTTAAATCCACAACTTGAATCCCTCCACAGCCTCATAGAGGATCTAGATACATTTTCTAACCTCTCTGCATTACAACCAAATTATGATAAATGTACTATATTACATATTGGATCACTAAAGAATAAACATTTTACATTACCATGTAGTTTACCATAAGATGGTGATGTGGATATACTTGGAATACATATCCCAAATGAAATAAATGATCTCACTCCAATACATTTTAATAGAAAGTTATCAAAATAGATAAGATCTTGCTGCCATGGAAAGGTAAATACCTGTCAATTTGTGGAAAAATCACCCTGATTAACTCTTTAGTATTATCCAGGTTTACCTATTTGCTTATGGTCTTGCCTACACCTAGCGAACAGTTTTTTAAATTATATGAGAAAAAAATATTCCATTTTATTTGGAACGGCAAGACAGACAAAATTAAATGGCCTATTTATATAATGAATATGAATTCGGAGGACAGAAATGATTAAATATTAAAGCATTAGACCTATCACGAAAAGCTTCAGTCATACAAAAGTTATACTTAAATCCGAACTGGTTCTCTATCAAATTAGTAAGATTGTCTCACCCAATGTTCAAGAATGTCTTTTTTCCCTTTATTCAGATTACAACCTCTCACTTTCAGTTATTTGAAAAGGAAATCATCTCCCAAATATCACTATTTCTAAAACAAGCCATAGAAAGTTGGTTGCAATTTCAATTTAATCCTCCAGAAACGACAGAACAAATAATGTAACAAATATTGTGGTTAAACTCAAACATACTAATTGATAAAAAGCCTTTTTTATTTTGATAAAATGTTTAAAAAAGGTATAATCTTCGTAAATGATATCATCGGTAGGACTGGTGGAGTTATGTCGCACATGCAGCTAACAAAAACATATGGAAATGTCTGCTCTACCCAAAATTACAACCAAATAATTGCAGCATTACCGCTAAAATGGAAGAGGAAAGTGGAAGGGGGAAAAAGTAAGGAACTTGTCTGTCGGCCTTGCATTAAAAAACATAATTGGTTAAAGAAAACTGTGATAAATAAAAAAGTATACCAGTTTCATTTAAGGACCAAAGGATTGACAGCCGTCTCATATTTTTTTTATTTTTTTTATTTAACCTTTATTTAACCAGGAAGGGCTCATTGAGATTTAAAATCTCTTTTTCAAGAGCGTCCTGGCCAAGATAGGCAGCACCAAGTCATTACAAAAAATTACAGACAGACAACATGAAAAACTACAAGTAATCTTATAGATTGCAAAATAGTTGGGAAGAGATTTTTGACGTACCGATCCCATGGCATAGTATTTATGAACTGATACAGAAAACAACGCCGGATTCAAAAATGAGAATTTTTCCATTTCAATTATTATATAAAATTATTGCTACCAATAGAATGTTATTTATATGGGGGATACAATCTTCCCAGCTCTGCAGATTTTGCTGCGAAGAGACAGAATCATTAGATCATTTGTTTTGGTACTGTCCATTTGTAGCTTGTTTCTGGACACAGGTCCAGGAATGGCTAAAGGATTGCAATATTTACCTGGAGCTAACCATGCAGATAGCACTACTGAAATGTCATAGTCAATCGATCAATAACATAATAATACTTTTAGCAAAAATGTTTATTTTCAATTTACAATCTGTAGAAACAATGAGAATAGAAAGGTTCAGAACGCCAAAGCATTGTTGTTCACTAGTTTACTCCAATTAGGGAAGGGGTGGTGGTGTTGGAAAGTAATAAAAGGAAATATATTTTAAAAAAGGATATGTATATGTATGTGTATGTATGTATCTATGTGTATGAATGTATGTATGTGTATATATATATGCATGTGTATATATATACAGTGAGGGAAAAAAGTATTTGATCCCCTGCTGATTTTGTACGTTTGCCCACTGACAAAGAAATTTTTATGGTAGGTTTATTTGAACAGTGAGAGACAGAATAACAACAAAAACATCCAGAAAAACGCATGTCTAAACTGTTATAAATTGATTTGCATTTTAATGAGGGAAATAAGTATTTGACCCCCTCACAATCAGAAAGATTTCTGGCTCCCAGGTGTCTTTTATACAGGTAACGAGCTGAGATTAGGAACACACTCTTAAAGGGAGTGCTCCTAATCTCAGTTTGTTACCTGTATAAAAGACACCTGTCCACAGAAGCAATCAATCAATCAGATTCCAAACTCTCCACCATGGCCAAGACCAAAGAGCTCTCCAAGGAAGTCAGGGACAAGATTGTAGACCTACACAAGGCTGGAATGGGCAACAAGACCATCGCCAAGCAGCTTGGTGAGAAGGTGACAACAGTTGGTGCGATTATTCGCAAATGGAAGAAACACAAAACACTGTCAATCTCCCTCGGCCTGGGGCTCCATGCAAGATCTCACCTCGTGGAGTTGCAATGATCATGAGAACGGTGAGGAATCAGCCCAGAACTACACGGGAGGATCTTGTCAATGATCTCAAGGCAGCTCGGACCATAGTCACCTAGAAAACAATTGGTAACACACTACGCCGTGAAGGACTGAAATCCTGCAGCGCCCGCAAGGTCCCCCTGCTCAAGAAAGCACATATACAGGCCCTTCTGAAGTTTGCCAATGAACATCTGAATGATTCAGAGGAGAACTGGGTGAAAGTGTTTTGGTCAGATGAGACCAAAATCGAGCTCTTTGGCATCAACTCAACTCACCGTGTTTGGAGGAGGAGGAATGCTGCCTATGACCCCAAGGACACCATCCCCACTGTCAAACATGGAGGTGGAAACATTATGCTTTGGGGGTGTTTTTCTGCTAAGGGGACAGGACAACTTCACCGCATCAAAGGGACGATGGACGGGGCCATGTACCGTCAAATCTTGGGTGAGAACCTCCTTCCCTCAGCCAGGGCATTGAAAATGGGTCGTAGATGGGTATTCCAGCATGACAATGACCCAAAACACACGGCCAAGGCAACAAAGGAGTGGCTCAAGAAGAGCACATTAAGGTCCTGGAGTGACCTAGCCAGTCTCCAGACCTTAAAAATCTGTGGAGGGAGCTGAAGGTTTGAGTTGCCAAACGTCAGGCTCGAAACCTTAATGACTAGGAGAAGATCTGCAAAGAGGAGTGGGACAAAATCCCTCCTGAGATGTGTGCAAACCTGGTGGCCAACTACAAGAAACGTCTGACCTCTGTGATTGCCAACAAGGGTTTTGCCACCAAGTACTAAGTCATGTTTTGCAGAGGGGTCAAATACTTATTTCCCTCATTAAAATGCAAATCAATTTAGAACTTTTTTGACATGCGTTTTTCTGGATTTTTTTGGTTGTTATTCTGTCTCTCACTGTTCAAATAAACCTACCATTAAAATTATAGACTGATCATGTCTTTGTCAGTGGGCAAACGTACAAAATCAGCAGGGGATCAAATACTTTTTTTCCTCACTGTATATACAGTGGGGAGAACAAGTATTTGATACACTGCCGATTTTGCAGGTTTTCCTACTTACAAAGCATGTAGAGGTCTGTAATTTTAATCTAAAACACAAATCCAGGAAATCACATTGTATGATTTTTAAGTAATTAATTTGCATTTTATTGCATGACATAAGTATTTGATACATCAGAAAAGCAGAACTTAATATTTGGTACAGAAACCTTTGTTTGCAATTACAGAGATCATACGTTTCCTGTAGGTCTTGACCAGGTTTGCACACACTGCAGCAGGGATTTTGGCCCACTCCTCCATACCTTCTCCAGATCCTTCAGGTTTCGGGGCTGTCGCTGGGCAATACGGACTTTCAGCTCCCTCCAAATATTTTCTATTGGGTTCAGGTCTGGAGACTGGCTAGGCCACTCCAGGACCTTGAGATGCTTCTTACGGAGCCACTCCTTAGTTGCTCTGGCTGTGTGTTTCGGGTCGTTGTCATGCTGGAAGACCCAGCCACGACCCATCTTCAATGCTCTTACTGAGGGAAGGAGGTTGTTGGCCAAGATCTCGCGACACACCTTAGCAGAAGCAGAAATATTAACTAAATCTGAAAATACTCTGAATACAATCTGTAACGTGATAAAAATGGTGCAACATAATACAAAACAAGGGTTTGAATGAGAGGCCTAACTGGTGTCTCCAAGTGGCTGCACACCTCTACAAAGTGAGCCCAGTTCCTGTACTTTTATGACTCAAAGAAGATTCTTCAACATAAGGCTTTTTTTGAGCTCTCCTAGCTGTGCCATTGAGGAACTAGAGCAAGAACACTGTTAGTTAGTTTGGAACACAACTCTGCATCCCAGCCATCCCAGCCATCCCAGCCATCCCAGCCATCCCAGCCATCCCAGCCATCCCAGCCAACCCAGCCATCCCAGCCAACCCAGCCATCCCAGCCATCCCAGCCATCCCAGCCATCCCAGCCATCCCAGCCAACCCAGCCATCCCAGCCATCACACAGTTACTGTTGTTGTCCATTATAATTCACATCTGGGTCAGGTGGGCATCATTTGAAAGCTTGTTCTATTGCCATCATGACTAACAAAGTTATAAAATATGATATTAGTGTCAGGCTTTTACAAGGCAATTCAGGGAAACTGATCATAATTTTGGTGCGCATAGAAAGGAGTCCTGAGCTCATTCAGTTGTGTGACACTGTGAATTTTCTTCACAATAGACGAACATAGGCTCATTCTGTTCAGTATAACCCAGGATATGGCGCCATGTCATCATGTAACTACATCAAACAAAGTGATCATGAATGTTGACACTGTGTATAACATGAGTTTTATGATATGGAAATGTGCACATTTGGACTCACTGGTGTTTTGCTTACTTGTATGACATCAAAGTGGAATTTATTATAATCGTCAACGTCTTATCTTTCAAAATACATAGTCCTCTTAAATTTACAGTATTTCCCTCACTCAGACAACAGAACGCTCTCAAAAGTTGCCGGGTACGAGTGTAAAGGGCTACATAACCAAATCCTGTATTTTATTGCAGCAATACCTTCAGGAACGTCTGGGATCTGAGTGAATAGACCGTTGTGTACCCATCACAATGGCACCAGGCTCAGATGGATTCTGACAACTGTAGTCTTTGTCTGCTCCAGAGGTCGTCACTGTCACGTCTCCTCCCGTTGCTCCCTTCCAGCGCTCTGATTCGCCGGTCTACTGAGCCACCGGTCTGAGCGCACCACCTCGGCAACACCGGAATGGAAACCCAACGCACCCTAATCACCTCCAGCGCACCCGCACCTCATCATCTCATCACCACCCCTATTTAGCCCTGGACTGTTCTGTGTTGTGTTGTGTGTGATTGTTAGTGTCATGTCGTGTTCTCGCTCTTTGTTGTTCTCTTACTCAGTGTTAAGTAAACCTTTACATTGTTGATTCCTGCGTCTGCGTCCTGCCTCTTCGTATCCTCAGTACTCGTCACAGTCGCCTTATTTAAATACGCAACCTGTGCGTTCCAAGTTCACGGTCTTGTGGTGGAGACATAGGAACTCGATGAGTCAGCATTGTGGCATCTTCGTCGATACCATGTGGCGTCTCTGGCAGAGTTTGTGGTGATGAAGTTGACAGGTATGTAATTGGAGTCCACCTCATAGTTGATACATCATTTTGCAATTGGAATACAACGTTTGATTAATAAAGAATGAACTTTATTACTTGGTATATTCCAGAACACTCTGGAACCTCCACCTCTGCGTTGATGCCCTCACTGATTAAGACATTGAGGTCATTTTCTTGTCTGAAGGAATTCAGATTTTCTTGATGAGTCTCAACTACAGCTTGCTTACAATTCACATGACTACCAGTACCCTTCCACTTAACTATTAAATTGCATACTGAGAGCTTTCCGACAGCACAGTCACAAACGACCAAATGAGCAAGTGGCTGGATCCTTCAGGATCGTCCAGGGTGAGACAAGAAGGCTCCAGTTTGCTCATCCTGCAGTCTCCAAGTGCCAAGAGGCCCTCATAAGTATGATATTCAGGGTCATCACACGACTGGACAAGGACTTTGACGCAGACACCCACTTCTACTTTATCGCAGAAGTTATGTTCTGTGAGGTAATGAAATGTGCTATTGGATGTTTTTGTGTGTTATACAGAAAGTGTACATTTAGCAGTCAATGCACAATCTGTGTGCATTCTTCTCTTCGGGGATCACAATGTAGATACTGCAGAAGCATGAGGGGTTCAAATGGGTTATTCTCACACATTGCCTCCCCATAACCTTCTTTATTTGATTTCACTATAAAATTGCATCAGCATGTTCCTTTGAGAGGCAGAGTCTAAGGGGTTAAGCAGGCCATGTAGGACCTAGACAACGTTCTCTGCCTCATCAGATGTACAGCACATTGTGTTCAACTGTAATCATCCTCAGTGTGGTTAGGTAGGTTCAACCTAAAACGTATTGTTCCTGTATCATCTCGAAGCCCATGTATTCGATATATATATATATATATATATATATATATATATATATATATATATATATATATATATATATATATATATATATATATATATATATATAACTGTAACTCAGTTGGTAGAGCATGGCGCTTGCAATGCCAGGGTTGTGGGTTCGTTTCCCACGGGGGGCCAGTATGAAAATGTATGCACTCACTAACTGTAAGTCGCTCTGGATAAGAGCGTCTGCTAAATGACTAAAATGTAACTGAACTGTTTTGAAAGGGTTAGGGTTAGGGTTAGGGTTAGGGTTAGGGTTAGGGTTAGGGGTTAAGGGTTAGGGTTAGGGTTAGGGTTAGGGTTAGGGTTAGGGTTAGGGTTAGGGTTAGGTGCACATCCCTATTAACACGTATGCAATGCCACCACCATATCGTAACACCAGCACACCGTTCTAACAGTCTGTTTCGCTCATCATGGCAAGGAAATATTGTTGCACATTAGATTTCATAACTGTTTTGTTTTCTTAAAGAGCCTATTTCTTATTGTCATGTTACTGTTTAGGGGTCTGCTTCTTGTTACTTTGTTAGCGCTTCCTCTTAGCTCATTACTGTTTAGGGGTGTGAGTGGTTCACTAACTCTTCTGATAGAGGTGGAGGAGCAGGGTGTGAGTGGTTCACTAACTCTTCTGATAGAGGTGGAGGAGCAGGGTATGAGTGGTTCACTAACTCTTCTGATAGAGGTGGAGGAGCAGGGTGTGTGTGGTTCACTAACTCTTCTGATAGAGGTGGAGGAGCAGGGTGTGAGTGGTTCACTAACTCTTCTGATAGAGGTGGAGGAGCAGGGTGTGAGTGGTTCACTAATTCTTCTGATTTTAAGTTTCTACATTTAATGTCACGTGACCAAGTACAGTGAAATGACTTTCTTACCAACAACATGCAGTAATAAATAAAAATATAATACTAAACATTAAATGAGGTAGAACAAAAACACAGCAGAAATACAAATTATAAATGACATGTACACAAGAAAGTAAGAAGCATAATATATACAGAGATGTGTATAGGGACTAGTATAGCATACTATATACAGAGATATGTATAGGGACTAGTATAGCATAATATATACAGAGATATGTATAGGGACTAGTATAGCATACTATATACAGAGATATGTACAGGGACTAGTATAGCATACTATATACAGAGATATGTATAGGGACTAGTATAGCATACTATATACATAGATATGTATTGGGACTAGTATAGCATACTATATACAGAGATATGTATAGGGACTAGTATAGCATACTATATACAGAGATATGTATAGGGACTAGTATAGCATACTATATACAGAGATATGTATAGGGACTAGTATAGCATACTATATACAGAGATATGTATAGGGACTAGTATAGCATACTATATACAGAGATATGTATTGGGACTAGTATAGCATACTATATACAGAGATATGTATAGGGACTAGTATAGCATACTATATACAGAGATATGTATAGGGACTAGTATAGCATACTATATACAGAGATATGTATTGGGACTAGTATAGCATACTATATACAGAGATATGTATAGGGACTAGTATAGCATACTATATACAGAGATATGTATAGGGACTAGTGTAGCATACTATATACAGATATATGTATAGGGACTAGTATAGCATACTATATACAGAGATATGTATAGGGACTAGTATAGCATACTATATACAGAGATATGTATTGGGACTAGTATAGCATAATATATACAGAGATATGTATAGGGACTAGTATAGCATACTATATACAGAGATATGTATAGGGACTAGTATAGCATACTATATACAGAGATATGTATAGGGACTAGTATAGCATACTATATACAGAGATATGTATAGGGACTAGTATAGCATACTATATACAGAGATATGTATTGGGACTAGTATAGCATACTATATACAGAGATATGTATAGGGACTAGTATAGCATACTATGTACAGAGATATGTATAGGGACTAGTATAGCATACTATATACAGAGATATGTATAGGGACTAGTATAGCATACTATATACAGATATATGTACAGGGACTATAAATTGTTCAGCAGTCTTATGGCTTGGGGGTAGAAGCTGTTGAGAAGTCTTTTGGACCTAGACTTGGCGCTCCGGTACCGCTTGCCGTGCGGTAGCAGAGAGAACAGTCTATGACTAGGGTGGCTGGATTCTTTGACAATTTTTAGGGCCTTCCTCTGACACTACCTGGTATAGAGGTCCTGGACGGCAGGAAGCTTGGCCCCAGTGATGTACTAGGCCGTACGCAATACCCTCTGTAGAGCCTTACGGTCGGATGCCGAGCAGTTGCCATACCAGGCGGTGATGCAATCAGTCAGGATGCTCTCGATGGTGCAGCTGTAGAACTTTTTGAGGATTTGAGGACCCATGCTAAATCCAGTTGAGGTTTTAGAGAATGCTTTGAACCGAATACAATGCTTTTGGTTTTAGATGTATTTAAGGTCAGTTTATTGTTAATTACCCATTCTGACACTGACTGTAATTAAGAGTGTCAGTGAGCTCACTGGCTGTAGGTGCTGATGTGTAGAGTGTGCAATCATCAGCATACATAGTAATTTTAGTTTATTGTAAGACAAGTGGCAAATCATTTGTAAAAATAGAGAAGAGTAATGGCCCAAGGAAACTGCCCTGAGGGATACCGCACTGTACACATCTGATGTTAGAGAAGCTTCCATTGAAGAACACTCTCTGGGTTCTATTGGATAAATAACTCTCCAACCATGTGACTCTCTGGGTTCTATTGGAGAAGGAACTCTCCAACCATGTGACTCTCTGGGTTCTATTGGAGAAGGAACTCTCCAACCATGTGACTCTCTGGGTTCTATTGGAGAAGTAACTCTCCAACCATGTGATGGCAGGTGATGTAAAGCCATAACAATTGAGTTTTTTCAATAACAAATTATGATCAATAACATCAAACCTGCGGTTGTGGACGGTGCAGTTGCCATGCCAGGTGGTGATACAGGATGACAGGATGCTCTCAATGGTGCATCTGTAGAAATGTGTATAGTGTGGTCAGTATCACATAGAGACTTCGCCAAATGACACAAAGCAGCATTATATTTATTTTCAGATTTCGCCGCACCCCCCTCAGCGCAAGAAGCCCAGACCTGCTTTCCTCATGGGCAATTATGTGTGAAACACATCTCACTGACGTAGAAATGCCTCAGACGTGATGAAAACAAGCCCAGATTCTCCCAGGGTGAAGTTTAAGGTGCTCCAATGTCTTCTCCCATAGTTTTTTATGTAATTTATCTTGTTTTGGATATAATAAATTCTTCTTTTTGTTAACTTTAGTCACAAAATGTCTCAATTGGCAGTATGTCAACCAATCAGCTGAGCAGCCTGACTTGTTGACCACCTCTTTTGCATCATGTCTTTGAACCATTGTTCAGTTCATCATCAATACAGGGGCTCTCTCAGTTACTCCGAGTGCTGCATCTGGATTCTCCTCCTTATACACATCAGACCAACATACATGTTTTACATCTTCAATAAAAGAGTCCTGAGAAAACATTTAGTATGATCTCTTATAAATAACTTTAGGCCCTGCTTTGGTTCTTTGACTTTCCTTGTTATTGCCACAATGTTAAGGTCACTACAGCCAATGGTAACTGGTATTGCTTTGGAGCAAAGCTCTGCAGCATTAGTGAAGATATGATCAATACAAGTGGATGTCACAGATCCACACTATTGGTATACACTCTAGTTGGTTGAGTGATAACCTGGGTCATATTACAGCCATCATTCAGTGCAGCTTCAGGTGCTACCTTGGATACTCCATCTGATATGAATTCCCGTAGCAATGGCATTGGAATAATTCATTTGAACGCTAGAAGCCTGATCCAAAAATTGGACTTTTTTGAAATGTTGGTCTCACAATCAAATATTGACGTACTGATTGTATCTGAATCTTGGTTGTGTGATTCTGTGCCTGATTCAGATGTTCAGTTGATTGGGTACAATATTTATAGAGCTGATAGAGTTGGTAGAGGTGGTGGTATCGCGATTTATGTAAAATGCTGCTTAAATGTTTCTGTGTCCATATCAACCTCTGTCCCAAAGCAATATGAATGTCTAGTTTTAAATGTGGTACTTGGTAATAATGCTCATTTAACTCTAGCTCTAAGTGTATGTAAACTTCCGACATGGTTTTCCTACTTACAAACCATGTAGAGGTCTGTAATTGTTATCATAGGTACACTTCAACTGTGAGAGACGGAATCTAAAACAAAAAAATCAGAAAATCACATTGTATGATTTTTAAGTAATTAATTTGCATTTTATTGCATGACATAAGTATTTGATACATCAGAAAAGCAGAACTTAATATTTGGTACAGAAACCTTTGTTTGCAATTACAGAGATCATACGTTTCCTGTAGGTCTTGACCAGGTTTGCACACACTGCAGCAGGGATTTTGGCCCACTCCTCCATACAGACCTTCTCCAGATCCTTCAGGTTTCGGGGCTGTTGCTGGGCAATACGCTGGGCAATACTTTCAGCTCCCTCCAAATATTTTCTATTGGTTTCAGGTCTGGAGACTGGCTAGGCCACTCCAGGACCTTGAGATGCTTCTTACGGAGCCACTCCTTAGTTGCTCTGGCTGTGTGTTTCGGGTCGTTGTCATGCTGGAAGACCCAGCCACGACCCATCTTCAATGCTCTTACTGAGGGAAGGAGGTTGTTGGCCAAGATCTCGCGATACATGGCCACATCCATCCTCCCCTCAATACGGTGCAGTCGTCCTGTCCCCTTTGCAGAAAAGCATCCCCAAAGAATGATGTTTCCACCTCCATGCTTCACGGTTGGGATGGTGTTCTTGGGGTTGTACTCATCCTTCGTCTTCCTCCAAACACGGCGAGTGGAGTATAGACCAAAAAGCTCTATTTTTGTCTCATCAGACCACATGACCTTCTCCCATTCCTCCTCTGGATCATCCAGATGGTCATTGGCAAACTTCAGACGGGGCTGGACATGCGCTGGCTTGAGCAGGGGGACCTTGCGTGCTCTGCAGGATTTTAATCCATGACGGCGTAGTGTGTTACTAATGGTTTTCTTTGAGACTGTGGTCCCAGCTCTCTGCAGGTCAATGACCAGGTCCTGCCGTGTAGTTCTGGGCTGATCCCTCACCTTCCTCATGATCATTGATGCCCCATGAGGTGAGATCTTGCATGGAGCCCCAGACCAAGGGTGATTGACCGTCATCTTGAACTTCTTCCATTTTCTAATAATTGTGCCAACAGTTGTTGCCTTCTCACCAAGCTGCTTGCCTATTGTCCTGTAGCCCATCCCAGCCTTGTGCAGGTCTACAATTTTATCCCTGATGTCCTTACACAGCTCTCTGGTCTTGGCCATTGTAGAGAGGTTGGAGTCTGTTTGATTGAGTGTGTGGACAGATGTCTTTTATACTGGTAACGAGTTCAAACAGGTGCAGTTAATACAGGTAATGAGTGGAGAACAGGAGGGCTTCTTAAAGAAAAATGAACAGGTCTGTGAGAGCCGGAATTCTTACTGGTTGGTAGGTGATCAAATACTTATGTCATGCAAATTAATTACTTAAAAATCATAAAATGTGATTTTCTGGATTTTTGTTTTAGATTCCGTCTCTCACAGTTGAAGTGTACCTATGATAAAAATTACAGACCTCTACATGCTTTGTAAGTAGGAAAACCTGCAAAATCGGCAGTGTATCAAATACTTGTTCTCCCCACTGTATTATTGAGTTTAATTCAGGAGATGGTAACTCGTTAAACAACTTCTCCCATGGTACCCCAATTTCCTAATGAGTTAATTGTTACATGATTCATTTAATCTAGTAACAATTAAACATAGTAGGTAATTATTCGATAAATAACTGTCATCACATTAATGAAAGTCACGACAATTCTCACATAGGTATTCCTCTTATCTAGGTGGGTGAGGGCAGTGTGGAGTGCAATTGAGATTGCGTCATCTCGTCTATGGATCTGTTGGGGGCGGTATGCAAATAGGAGTGGGTCTAGGGTGTCTGGGATGATGGAGTTGATGTGTACCCTAACCAGCCTCTGAAAGCACTTCCTGATTACAGATGTGAGTGCTACAGGGCGTGAAGCCCTAGAGTTCTTGGGAACAGGAATGATGGTGGCCATCTTATAACGTGGGGATTACAGACTGGGACAAGGAGAAGTTGGAAATGACCCGCCGCCTTGTGGGTGTTGACCTGATTAAAGACCTTACTCATGTCGGCCTTGGAGAGTGAATTACCCAGTCCTCTGAGTCAGTGACGGCCCTCACACCCGGGATAATGTTGTTATTGTCGAAGCGTGCGTAAAATGCATTGAATTTTCCTGGTGGAGAGGCATCGTTGGGCAGATCACGGCTGGATTTTCCTTGGTAATCCGTAATGGACTATAGCCCCTGCCACATGCAGTGGGCGTCGGAGCCTGTGTAATATGATTCTACCTTATTCCTAGATTGTCCATTTGCTCATTAGATGCCTCTGTGGAGGTCATAGCGAGACTTCTTGTACTTGTTCCTGTTCTCAGCTTTAGCCTCAGGGTTGTCTGAGATAATCCTGTGTGCGGTAGCCCTGTCCTTTAGTTTGGAGCCAACTTCAGTGTTAATCCAGTGCTTTTGATTGGGGAAGCAGCAAAACTTCACTGTGGGGACAACGTTGTTGATGCATTTCCTAATGAAGCCGGAGGCGTGTTATCGGTGGAGTCTCTGAACATATTCCAATCAGCACTAGCAAAGCAGTCCTGTAGCATAATCTCTGATTCTGGTGACTATTTCTCAACGGAGCGAGTCACGGATACTTCCTGTTTGAGCTGCTGCTTGTAAACATAAAGCAGGAGTACAGAGTCATGATCTGAGTTGCCGAATGGCGGACTTGAAAATAAAGTAAAAATAAACGACAAAAGAATCACAAAAGAGCAAAGTTGGGTTGGCGCTTGCAAAACAGCAGCCATCCAGTACAGCGCCATCTTTGTGGAGGAGGGTTTGAGTTGTTCTGTGAACCCTTGTTTCCAATGGCACTTCAATTCAAGCCAGGTCGAGCTGCTCTTGTAGAAATGGAATTAGAGGAATTGTTATGATCTTCCCTATGCTAAGTAGACTAAAGTTGTAGTTTAACTAGCTAGTTCATGTGTCAGGTTGGAGGAGTGGGTTAGCTAGCTAGTTCATGTGTCACGTTGGAGGATTGGGTTAACTAGCTAGTTCAGGTTAGGGTTAGGGTCAGAAGGAGTGGGTTAACTAACTAGTTAATGTGTTAGGTTAGGGTTAGAAGGAGCGGATTAGCTAGCTGGTTCATGTGTCAGGAGTGGGTTAGCTAGTTCATTCAGGTTTGGATCTGGCTTACCAGGTTAGTGGAGCCCAGCCTCTCTCTCTCTCTCTCTCTCTCTCGCTTTCTCTCTCTCCTCCCCCCCCAGGTTTCCCCTGGAGCACATTAGGAAGAAACTCGATGTCAGGAAAACCAATGCTCCCGGGAGAGATGGTGACATTTACAGCCTGAATAAGTGTGGGTGTAAGTGTGGCTAGCCCTAAACCGTTAGCCTAGTGTGATTGCCACAGGACTCAACCACCACTACCACAGGCAAAGTGTGTGTGTGTGAATATTGTCTGATATTGTATTGCAGTGAATTCAAAGGGCCTGAACCCAGTCTGCCAGTCCAATACCTTTAGCCATTCCGCCAAGAGGTATGAACTGTATAACAAGTTTGCTGGTGTTGTACTAAGTAAAGTGTGTGTGTGTGTGTGTGTGTGTGTGTGTGTGTGTTTTAGAAGGCTAATACACTACAATCTAACAGGCAGGTATGGGGCAGGTATAATATTACAACACAATTTCACACTCAATTTGTGCAAATATGTACAAAAAGTATTTCAGCAGATTTTGTGCGTTTTTGTGTGACTTAATTCGTAAGAAAATACATCTTGGTGCGACTTAATTCCTAGGAAAATACATTTATTGGAGGCAAACTTCGGAACAACCTTTTGAAAGTTATTAGAGCAATGCATGATGAGAAATGGTGTTCTACACCGCCTTTGTGTCCACATTTATTTATATAAAAAACTAACGTGTTAACAACCCAATATTGTTAATCAACCAGGTTGTCACCAAAATAATAATAATATATTAGTAGTTTTATTTATTAATGACAATACTGTTTTCTATGCTTGTTTCCACTAGGATACTGGTGCTCTTGTAGTCAAACAGTCTACATGATTTTCTGCATAATGCATTTCATATTGGTCCTCTGTAGCTCAGCTGGTAGAGCACGGCGCTTGTAACGCCAAGGTAGTGGGTTCGATCCCCGGGACCACCCATACACAAAAAAAAAAAAAAAAATGTATGCTTTGGATAAAAGCGTCTGCTAAATGGCATATTATTATTATTATTTTATTTTCATTTTTTTGTGGAGCCTACAGAAATGCTCAGTCTGAAGCCATTCGGCTGTGGGTTTCACAGCCCTATAATAATGATACAAGTTATATCCCCTTAAAAAGGGTTTATTTACAACGTCTGGGGTATAACATGTTGGGCAAAGTGGTACAGGAGAGTCTGACGTATAACCCCTAACTTCAGTTCAGTCTTCACCAATGAGAACCAAGAGGGGCCTAGTTTCATCCTTCATGACAGGGAAAGGCCTCGATTCGAGGCCGTAGAAAATCCTACATCCCATCTCATTAGATCAGAACAGGATGGATCAACAGTGATTCATATTACTGGTTTGGATCCTAAAAAATGGATAGTTGTGTTTTGCTGCATAACACACTTACATTATTTGTCTACCCATGTGATGTGTATCAGGTTGTCAGCTTCAGTAACAAAAGAACACCATGGTTGTAAAAACTCTTTAAACAGGTAGTTTGTAAATGTGTAGAAGTGTTTGTTTTGGGTCCACACTGGTAAGTTAATTTATGTAAATTAGACAGTCACAGAGGATTTTCCTCTGAATAACTGGTCAGGGCATAGCACTTTCCATTCAGCTTCTAGCAACTTTGATGTAAAGCTTGATCACACCTGTAGTGACTACTTCTATCTGTCACGCCCATTGTTGCTTATCCATTGTTCACTAGATATATCAATGTAATTACACCCAACACAATGTTGACAAACAGAATGCTTCCCACCACTAGATCACATAACTAGACGTGAGCTGGATGTGATCCCAACGTTGCCACCAATATAGCGGAAGAAAGTGAATGCTGCAAAAGGGACTCTAACCAGGGGGTTTCCTGTCTTTAAGTTTGGTGTGTGTTTTTCTTTAGTTTGCCTTTTCTTGGGCACATTTAGTGGGAGGACATGGTGGGTGTCTTTTAGGTTCCAGGTGTTGTTGCTAGTCAACTTTCAGTGGACACCCCCATGAGTGTCTTTCAGAACTCCTCCTAAAACCCCGCCTGTTTCAGTTTGGTTGTTGGTCAGTGACTTTGTTAGTTCCCTCTTCTGTTTGAGCAACATTTTTTGGTTTTCTTGCTGGGGAACGTAAGAAAATGGGGGCTCGTCCGCGATCTTGTTTCCCATGAGTATGGTAGTCGCTCTAATCACCTACACTGATGCTCTGCTGTGCCCAGAAATGTGAGTGTTCAAAATACACTTTTGTGGTAGTTTCTGTCACTAACATCCTCCCTGAGGGGTTCTAAGATCGGTGGAATCCTTTTTAAGTTGCATAAACAGGCTATTAAAAAGGCCATGGACTTTCAGAAGCAGTTGTGGAAAAGATAAATATACAATCTGCTCAAAGTGGCATCTGCCGATCCAAAAGCAGTAGTCAAAGTGTTGATCGGTGCTGGTTTGGTGGAGGGAGAAATCCTTCCGGAAAGGCAGGTTGAAAAGGATCCTACAGGTAATAGGTCGACTCCTGTAGACTCCTGTCGACTCCTGTCGACTCTTGTCGATTCCTGTAGATTCCTGTCGACTCCTGTAGATTCCTGTAGACTCCTGTAGACTCCTGTCGTTTCCTGTAGACTCCTGTCGATTCCTGTAGACTCCTGTCGATTCCTGTAGAGTCCTGTAGACTCCTGTCGATTCCTGTTGATTCCTGTAGAGTCCTGTAGACTCCTGTAGACTCCTGTCTCTGCGAGAGTTAGAAGTAACGGCAAAATTGGAGCAAAATAAATTAGAGTTTGAGCACACGGAAAGGGAACGTGAGGATGAGATTAAGAGAGATGTTGAAACTCTCCAAATCCAGTCAGGACGTCCTCAACAGAGTTTGATCTTGGTCCGAACAGCCGGCTTGTACCGCCTTTCAGTGAAAAAGGGTTGGATGTATAGTTTACTGTATGAGCAGATTGACACATCCCTAAAATGGCTGCGAGATATTTGGTCACACATCCTCCAAAGTGTTCTTGGGGGAAAAGCTCAGAAAGTGTACGCCACTTTATCTCTTGACCAGAGTTCAGTTTATGACACTGTAAAAGCTGCTGTCCTTCAGGCTTACGAGTTGGTCCCAGAGGCATACAGACAACAGTTCCATAAATTACGAAAGACTATCACAAAGCCATGTTGAGTTCGCAAGGGAACAAAGATGTATTTTTGATCGGTGGTGTGGTTCTCAAGAGGTCAAGGACCTTGGATTTAAATAGTCATACTTCACGAGCAGTTCAAGAATTGCCTTCACCAAAGGGTTGCGACCAACTTTTATGAGCACAAGGATCTCACTCTTGAGAAAGCTGCAGTTCTGGCAGATAACTTTGTGTTGACACATAAAACTAGCCTTCACAGACAAGGCACCCAGTAGTTATCCCTACCCAAAAAACAATCCAGAGAAGTCACCTCCTACTGAGAGGTTTCAGTCCATTTCTACAGCGCCCAAAGATAAAGATCGGCAGAACTTTTTTTGTATCCGCCAGTTTATCATTACTGCCGTGAGAAAGGACACATTGTCTGTGTCCTAAATTGAAACAGTAAAATGAGAAAGAGAAAAAGCTGTTTCTTCTTGTAGGAGCACTCCAGCCCATTAAGTCTCTGGTTGGGACTGGTGTATCTCCTAAACAAGATTTTGGATCAGATGTGTATGAACCCCTTGTTTCAGACTGGTTCGTGTCTCTGCAGAGTGGCGACACTTTTAAGAAACCGGTGAAGATACTGCGAGACACTGGGGTGGCACAATCCTTCATGTTGGAGGGTGTTTTGCCTTTGTCTGACACTTCAGAAACTGGTTACAGTGTGTTAGTTCAAGGCGTGGAGATGGGTTGCATGGAAGTTATTTTGTATCATGTGGAACTTGAGTATCTGATCTTATTTCTGGTTCCGTTGTCGTTGGAGTGAGGCCTAGCCTGCCGGTGAAGGGGATCTCATTCATTTTGGGAAACGATTTGGCTGGAGGCAACGTCATGACAAATCCTGTCGTTCGTAAGGAACCCAGAGTAGAGGAACCTGATGGGTTATCAGTATTTGTTTTAATTAGGGATCCCCATTAGCTGCTGCCAAGGCAGAAGCTACTCTTCCTGGGGTCCAAACACATTAAGGCACTTTACGTCACAAATAAAACAAAAATATATACATATCTACAATACAAAAAGTATAATACCACCATATTACAATGTACATGTGTATGTATGCATGTGCTCTCTCCACAGTCCCTGTTGTTCCCTAAGGTGCATTTGTATCAGTTTTTTAAATCAAATTGTACTGCTTGCATCAGATACAGTGGGGGAAAAAATGTATTTAGTCAGCCACCAATTGTGCAAGTTCTCCCACTTAAAAAGATGAGAGGCCTGTAATTTTCATCATAGGTACACGTCAACTATGACATACAAATTGAGGAAAAAAATCCTGAAAATCACATTGTAGGATTTTTAATGAATTTATTTGCAAATTATGGTGGAAAATAAGTATTTGGTCACCTACAAACAAGCAAGATTTCTGGCTCTCACAGACCTGTAACTTCTTCTTTAAGAGGCTCCTCTGTCCTCCAATCGTTACCTGTATTAATGGCACCTGTTTGAACTTGTTATCAGTATAAAAGACACCTGTCCACAACCTCAAACAGTCACACTCCAAACTCCACTATGGCCAAGACCAAAGAGCTGTCAAAGGACACCAGAAACAAAATTGTAGACCTGCACCAGGCTGGGAAGACTGAATCTGCAATAGGTAAGCAGCTTGGTTTGAAGAAATTAACTGTGGGAGCAATTATTAGGAAATGGAAGACATACAAGACCACTGATAATCTCCCTCGATCTGGGGCTCCACGCAAAATCTCACCCGTGGGGTCAAAATGATCACAAGAACGGTGAGCAAAAATCCCAGAACCACACGTGGGGGGACCTAGTGAATGACCTGCAGAGAGCTGGGGCCAAAGTAACAAAAGCCTACCATCAGTAACACACTACGCCGCCAGGGACTCAAATCCTGCAGTGCCAGACGTGTCCCCCTGCTTAAGCCAGTACATGTCCAGGCCCGTCTGAAGTTTGCTAGAGTGCATTTGGATGATCCAGAAGAGGATTGGGAGAATGTCATATGGTCAGATGAAACCAAAATAGAACTTTTTGGTAAAAACTCAACTCGTCGTGTTTGGAGGACAAAGAATGCTGAGTTGCATCCAAAGAACACCATACCTACTGTGAAGCATGGGGGTGGAAACATCATGCTTTGGGGCTGTTTTTCTGCAAAGGGACCAGGACGACTGATCCGTGTAAAGGAAATAATTAATGGGGCCATGTATCGTGAGATTTTGAGTGAAAACCTCCTTCCATCAGCAAGGGCATTGAAGATGAAACGTGGCTGGGTCTTTCAGCATGACAATGATCCCAAACACACCGCCCGGGCAACAAAGGAGTGGCTTCGTAAGAAGCATTTCAAGGTCCTGGAGTGGCCTAGCCAGTCTCCAGATCTCAACCCCATAGAAAATCTTTGGAGGGAGTTGAAAGTCTGTGTTGCCCAGCGACAGCCCCAAAACATCACTGCTCTAGAGGAGATCTGCATGGAGGAATGGGCCAAAATACCAGCAACAGTGTGTGAAAACCTTGTGAAGACTTACAGAAAACGTTTGACCTGTGTCATTGCCAACAAAGGGTATATAACAAAGTATTGAGAAACTTTTGTTATTGACCAAATAGTTATTTTCCACCATAATTTGCAAATAAATTCATAAAAAATCCTACAATGTGATTTCTAATTTTGTCTGTCATAGTTGACGTGTACCAATGATGAAAATTACAGGCCTCTCTCATCTTTTTAAGTGGGAGAACTTGCACAATTGGTGGCTGACTAAATACTTTTTTCCCCACTGTACCTGATGTGGAATAGAGTTCCATGTAGTCATGGCTCTATGTAGTACTGTACGCCTCCCATAGTCTGTTCTGGACTTGGGGACTGTGACGAGACTTCTGGTGGCATGTCTTGTGGGGTATGCATGGGTGTCTGAGCAGTGTGCCAGCAGTTTAAACAGACAGCTTGGTGCATTCAGCATGTCAACACTTCTTACAAAAACAAGTAGTGATGAAGTCAATCTCTCCTCCACTTTGAGCCATGAGAGATTGGCATGCATATTATTAATGTTAGCTCTCTGTGTACATCCTAGGGCCAGCCGTGCTGCCCTGTTCTGAGCCAATTGTAATTATCCTAAGTCCCTCTTTGTGGCACCTGACCACATGACTGAACAGTAGTCCAGGTGTGACAAAACTAGGGCCTGTAGGACCTGCCTTGTTGATAGTGTTGTTAAGGTAGAGCAGTGCTTTATTATGGACAGACTTCTCCCCATCTTAGCTACTGTTGTATCAACATGTTTGACCATGTCAGTTTGCAATCCAGGGTTACTCCAAGTAGTTTAGTCACCTAAACTTGCTCAATTTCCACATTATTTTTTACTATATTTAGGTGAGGTTTAGGGTTTAGTGAATGATTTGTCCCAAATACAACGCTTTTTAGTTGTTGAAATATTTACGACTAACTTAGTCCTTGCCACCCATTCTGAAACTAACTGCAGCTCTTTTAAGTGTTGCAGTCATTTCAGTCACTGTAGTAGCTGACGAGTATAGTGTTGAGTCATCCACAAACATTGACACTCTGGCTTTACTCAAAGCCAGTGGCATGTCATTACTAAAGATGGAAAAATGTATGGGGCCTAGACAGCTGCCTTGGGGAATTCCTGATTCTACCTGGATTATGTTGGAAAGGCTTCCATTAAAGAACACCCTCTGTGATCTGTTAGACAGGTAACTCTTTAGCCACAATATAGCAGGGGGTGTAAAGCCATAACACATACGTTTTTCCAGCAGCAGACTAATCAATAATGTCAAAAGCCGCGCTGAAGTGTAACAAAACAGCCCCCACTATCTTTTTATTATCAATTTTTCTCAGCCAATCATCAGTCATTTGTGTAAGTGCTGTGCTTGTTGAATGTCCTTCCCTATAAGCATGCTGAAAGTTGTTTGTCAAACACGTTTTCCAAAAGTTTAAGGGTTGGTAACAGGCTGATTGGTCGACTATTTGAGCCAGTAATATCTTAAGATGAATGCACTAAGTAAGTCGCTCTTGATAAGAACATCTGCTAAAATACTAAAATGTCAATGTAAATGTTTTTAGCCATTGTGTAGCTCACTATTTTGACTGCACGTTTTGCTGTTTTGGAGATTCATTTTTGTTTGGGCTCAGTCCAGAGTTATAGAAGCATACATGAGGTTTTTCAAAACTTGTTTTAAGCAACTATAGAAAGAAACATAAAAAAATAGAAAAAATGTGTTTTTGTCTTGTATTTAATGATTGATAGCCAATTTATATTGGACAAGGCTATGCATTTAAGTAGCAACACATTTAAGTTGATTATGTTGTGTAATGGAAGTTGTTTTCAGTTGGTGGTGAGCAAACTTCTCCAACCAAAATATAGGATGTATTTGTCTTAAGGGGGAAGGAGTTACAGACTTTGGTTTTTCTATGTATATTTTCAGGTTGAACTTTAGCATGTATAGCTCGTTAGCACACAGGGCGCACCGATTGGTCTCACCTCGTTAGTCAGTATGTGTTACACCTGTGCTGGTTGCCATCTCCTTAGTGGGAAGGTGTTTCACCTGTGCTGCTCCAGTTGACTTGATAGATGTGGCTAGTTAACGCCTTTAGTTGTCTTGATAGATGTGGAGGGTCAACTCCTTTAGTTGTCTTGATAGATGTGGAGGGTCAACTCCTTTAGTTGTCTTGATAGATGTGGAGGGTCAACACCTTTAGTTGTCTTGATAGATGTGGAGGGTTAACTCCTTTAGTTGTCTTGATAGATGTGGAGGGTTAACACCTTTAGTTGTCTTGATAGATGTGGAGGGTTAACACCTTTAGTTGTCTTGATAGATGCGGAGGGTTAACTCCTTTAGTTGTCTTGATAGATGCAGAGGGTTAACTCCTTTAGTTGTCTTGATAGATGTGGAGGGTTAACTCCTTTAGTTGTCTTGATAGATGTGGAGGGTTAACTCCTTTAGTTGTCTTGATAGATGTGGAGGGTCAACACCTTTAGTTGTCTTGATAGATGTTGAGGGTCAACACCTTTAGTTGTCTTGGTAGATGTGGAGGGTTAACTCCTTTAGTTGTCTTGATAGATGTGGAGGGTCAACACCTTTAGTTGTCTTGATAGATGTTGAGGGTCAACACCTTTAGTTGTCTTGGTAGATGTGGAGGGTTAACTCCTTTAGTTGTCTTGATAGATGTGGAGGGTTAACACCTTTAGTTGTCTTGGTAGATGTGGAGGGTTAACTCCTTTAGTTGTCTTGATAGATGTGGAGGGTCAACACCTTTAGTTGTCTTGGTAGATGTGGAGGGTTAACTCCTTTAGTTGTCTTGATAGATGTGGAGGGTCAACACCTTTAGTTGTCTTGATAGATGTTGAGGGTCAACTCCTTTAGTTGTCTTGATAGATGTGGAGGGTTAACTCCTTTAGTTGTCTTGATAGATGTGGAGGGTTAACTCCTTTAGTTGTCTTGATAGATGTGGAGGGTTAACACCTGCGTTTCATTTTGGTTGTTGGTCTGTGACTTTGTTAGTTCCCCCTTCTGTTTGAGCAACGTTTTTGGTTTTCTTGCTGGGAACGCAACAAAACTTATTTTGAATAAAGTTTGCTGGAATATTCAATCTTATTTTGGATAAAGTTTAATATATTCGAGCAATCTTATTTTGGATAAGGTTCGGTTCTGTCTATTTGTAGAGTTATTTTGGGACTGTGTGTGTGGAGGCAGACCTGGAGCTGAAGTCATTGAACAGGCGTTCCTGCTTCGCTCTGCAGCGTCTGACAATTACTAACCTTCATCCACACACACAAAGGAGGTAAATGTGGTTAAAATACATGTTCATGCAGACAGCATATGGGTTAAATATGTCTCAGAAGTGCAAATGGGCCTCATCTCAGGATCCAGCAGTGTGTTTATGCTCCCAGTTGGGCTGCGGCAGCATTCTCAGAGTGTTATCACAGCGTTTTCACAGCACCACAAACCAGCCTCCAGGACTCGACTGGGGCACCGCCCTAAGCTCTCAGACCTGGAGTGTGTGTGATTACCAATCAATTGCTATAGCCTCAATTAGAGTAGCTATCCATTTGCTATAGTTAGTGTATCAGCTCAGATAGCCATTTAGCAATGGGGCAGAATAATATAGTGTTTCATTAACTGAGATGATTATCTTAAATATCCTATTACCACAACACCATTACATTATCCTATTATCACAACACCATTACATTATCCTATTATCGCAACACCATTACCTTATCCTATTATCACAACACCATTACCTTATCCTATTATCGCAACACCATTACCTTATCCTATTATCACAACACCATTACCTTATCCTATTATCGCAACACCATTACCTTATCCTATTATCACAACACCATTACCTTATCCTATTATCGCAACACCATTACCTTATCCTATTATCACAACACCATTACCTTATCCTATTATCACAACACCATTACCTTATCCTATTATCACAACACCATTACCTTATCCTATTATCACAACACCATTACCTTAACCTATTATCACAACACCATTACCTTATCCTATTATCACAACACCATTACATTATCCTATTATCGCAACACCATTACATTATCCTATTATCACAACACCATTACCTTATCCTATTATCGCAACACCATTACCTTAAATTAGAGGTCTTCACGGTTTCAATAGACCTGAAATAACGAGATCCAAAGCGGGAACGAGCAGGTCCGGGTCCTAAATTCTGACTTTTGTCTCGGATCTGGGTCAGGTCTAATATAATTGGCGGCAGGTAGCTTAGTGGGTAAGAGCGTTGTGCCAGTAACTGAAAGGTCACTGGTTCTAATCCCCGAGCTGACTAGGTGAAAAATATGTCTGTGCCCTTGAGCAAGGCACTTAACCCTAATTGCTCCTGTAAGTCGCTCTGGATAAGAAAATATAAAAAAATTATAGAAAAAATAAAATAAAAATTGCACAGGTCTCTGGTATGTGCAATTAAAATGTTTTTACCAACTGGACCTGTTCTCTGTGTGATGAGAACTGCGCGAGCATGTCTGTCAGCCAATTACAACTCAATAAAACATATAGCTTATGTCCAGCTGAAACTGTTTCGGCTCTTCACCTCACATGCTGAGAGAGAAAGATCAAGGCTACTGTTGATTGCGAAGATGTAGTTATTTTTCATTTAAGTGAAAGTTAGAGGAGAAAGTGTATAGTGAAAAGAAGCCGACAAGGGGATTGTCCTCTGTGGGTGGACAAAGATGAGAAGATGAGGGGGGGGGGTTCTACTAAGCTATATGGAATTGCTATTTGATTTTCAATTTTAAGAACCTTGAAGTATGAAGTGTCTGTCCTATCTCTGAGAGAAAGATCAGGAAACGTTTGAACTTTTTTGTACATGTATTTAACCCCTTATTCTTGGCACTAAACAGTCTCCATATATACGTCCATTAATTATTTCAACTGGTACTGGGGGACCTTCAGATGAGTCTTGTGAGGCATGTGGACGTCCTAAAGCAAAACAACCACCATGTATGTGTTCGTACCGACATGTACATGTTTGTAAGATTTAATCTTTCCATAGATAATAGTTTGTAGGCCAAACCGTTCGGATGCTACAGACGATTTTGTGAGAAGACAGAGTTTCGGGACGTCTCCTGGTCTGACCAACACCGCTGTAGCTCTGTCACCTTTAACCGCAGATGAGGAAGTGCGACATCGGCGGATCCAGTGAATTGAGACGCATCCAATGCGAAAACAGATCTCTAGCTATCTAAAACAGATCTCTAGCTATCTAAAATAGATCTCTAGCTATCTAAAACAGATCTCTAGCTATATAAAACAGATCTCTAGCTATCTAAAATGGATATCTAGCTATCTAAAATAGATATCTAGCTATCTAAAATAGATATCTAGCTATCTAAAACAGATATCTAGCTATCTAAAACAGATATCTAGCTATCTAAAACAGATATCTCTAGCTATCTAAAACAGATAACTCTAGCTATCTCAAACAGATAACTCTAGCTATCTCAAACAGATAACTCTAGCTATCTCAAACAGATATCTCTAGCTATCTCAAACAGATATCTCTAGCTATCTCAAACAGATATCTTTAGCTATCTCAAACAGATATCTCTAGCTATCTCAAACAGATCTCTAGCTTAAACTGACAGATTTTGATGGGGATTTTTATATTATGCTAATTAGATGTCCACAGGGGCGGGGACATCGACTCTAGGGGTTTTTAAATAGCATATGCAAAAAGTGTTCAGTTTTGTTCTGACATTTTTGTTGGCTAAATTAAGTTGTAACTGTCTCTTTATTTAGTGCTCTGTATTTAGTTTAAGGGTAAAAGTAGGCCTGTTGTAAAATAAATATCCTTAGCCTGTTGCTGTCATTTGTAGGGGAAGGCATCTATTGGTAAGAACTGTAATATAGGCCTAGCCTGTGCAAAGCTTTTTGGACGGTTTCATTCTGTTGAGCCATTTTCATTGGCCAAATGAACATTATGTTGAGCCATTTTCATTGGCCAAATGAAGTTCCAGCTGTAACGTTGTGTTTGAAGCAGTATAATAGAATGACTCAAACCATGAAAAGGAAAAACCAAAGAGGACAGGATGCTGAACTTAATTTAATGTCACAATATAATAACCTGTTTGTATTTTTCCTATAAACAATGACTTGACTTAATTTTGATATTACCCAAATAAAGGTGTGGTGTGGTATGGCTATAATTAACTACTGCAGGCCTATCAAGGCAGTACCCACCGGCTCCCACAGTTGGACTTGAGATGAGGAAGAATGTTTTAGGCCTACCAGAGTTAGTCCTTTAATCTAACAATAATGCTTATCTTTATTTAAAAAATCATTCTGATTGAAAATATATGAATGAGCCTATATCAGTAGTATAAAGAAATACATGTCGATGTCGGGAACATTGGAATATCTCCATCTTTAAGCTAAAGATCATCTATTTTTTTGTTGCATTGGATGCATCCGCCGATGTCGCACTTCCGCATCTGTGATGAAAGGTGACAAAGCTAGAGTGGTGTTGGTCAGACCATGAGACATCCCAAAGCTAGAGTGGTGTAAAGCTAGAGTGGTGTAAAGCTAGAGTGGTGTTTGGCAGACCATGAGACATCCCAAAGCTAGAGTGGTGTTTGGCAGACCAGGAGACATCCCAAAGCTAGAGTGGTGTTTGGCAGACCAGGAGACATCCCAAAGCTAGAGTGGTGTTTGTCCACATCCCAAAGATTGGTCTTCTCATGAAAACATCTGTAGTGGCCGAACGGTTTGGCCTACAAACTGTTACCCCTCTATGGAAAGATGAGACTCTCAGGAGCAAATACAGTTGAAGTCGGAAGTTTACATACACTGTGGCCACTCAGTAAAAGGCACATGACAGCCCGTCTGGCCACTCTACCATAAAGGCCTGATTGGTGGAGTGCTGCTGAGATGGTTGTCCTTCTGGAAGGTTCTCCCATCTCCACAGAGGAACTCTAGAGCTCTGTCAGTGACCATCCGGTTCTTGTTCACCTCCCTGACCAAGACCCTTCTCCCCCGATTGCTCAGTTTGGCCGGGTGGCCAGCTCTAGGAAGAGTCTTGGTGGTTCCAAACTGATGATGGAGGCCACTGTGTTCTTGGGGACCTTCAATGCTGCAGAATTGTTTTGGTACCCTTCCCCAGATCTGTGCCTCAACACAATCCTGTCTCGGAGCTCTACGGGCAATTCCTTCAACCTCATGCACTGTCAACTGTGGGACCTTTATATAGACAGGTGTGTTCCTTCCCAAATCATGTCCAATCAATTGAATTTACCACAGGTGGACTCCAAGTTGTAGAAACATCAAGGATGATCAATGGAAACAGGATGCACCTGAGCTCAATTGAGTCTCATAGCAAAGGTTCTGAATACTTGTAAATAAGGTATTTGTTTTTTCTTTTTGCCGTCCGACTCATCCCAAACCATCTCAATTGGGTTGAGGTCGGGGGATTGTGGACATCTGATGCAGCACTCCATCACTCTCCATCTTGGTAAAATAGTCCTTACACAGCCTGGAGGTGTGTTGGGTCATTGTCCTGTTGAAAAACAAATGATAGTCCCAATAAGCCCAAACCAGATGGGATGCCATATCGCTGCAGAATGCTGTGGTAGCCATGCTGGTTAAGTGTGCCTTGAATTCTAAATAAATCACACAGTGTCACCATCAAAGAACCCCCACACCATAACACCACCTCCTCCATGCTTTACGGTGGGAACTACACATGTGGAGATCATCCGTTCACCCACACCGCATCTCACAAAGACACAGTGGTTGGAACCAAAAATCTCAAATTTGGACTCCAGACCAAAGGACACACTTCCACCGGTCTAATGTCCATTGCTCGTGTTTCTTGGCCCAAGCAGGTCTCTTCTTATTATTGGTGTCCTTTAGTATTGGTTTCTTTGCAGCAATTCGACCATGAAGGCCTGATTCACGCAGTCTCCTCTGAACAGTTGATGTTGAGATGTGTCTGTTACTTGAACTCTGTGAAGCATTTATGTGGGCTGCAATTTCTGAGGCTGGTAACTCTAATGAACTTATCCTCTGCAGCAGAGAACTCTGGGTCGTCCATTCCTGTGGCTGTCCTCATGAGAGCCAATTTCATCATAGCGCTTGATGGTTTTTGTGACTGCGCTCGAATAAACTTTCAAAGTTCTTTGAAATGTTCCGTATTGACCGACTGTTGTTTCTCTTAGCTTATTTGAGCTGTTCTTGCCATAATATGGACTTGGTCTTTTACCAAATAGGGCTATCTTCCGTATACCCCCCCTACCTTGTCACAACACAACTGATTGGCTCAAATGCATTAAGAAGGAAATAAATTCCACAAATTAACTTTTAAGAAGGCACAAAATTGTAGACCTGCACAAGGCTGGGATGGGCTACAGGACAATAGGCAAGCAGCTTGGTGAGAAGGCAACAACTGTTGGCGCAATTATTAGAAAATGGAAGAAGTTTAAGATGACGGTCAATCACCCTCGGTCTGGGGCTCCATGCAAGATCTCACCTCGTGGGGCATCAATGATCATGAGGAAGGTGAGGGATCAGCCCAGAACTACACGGCAGGACCTGGTCAATGACCTGAAGAGAGCTGGGACCACAGTCTCAAAGAAAACCATTAGTAACACACTAGGCCGTCATGGATTAAAATCCTGCAGCGCACGCAAGGTCCCCCTGCTCAAGCCAGCGCATGTCCAGGCCCGTCTGAAGTTTGTCAATGACCATCTGGATGATCCAGAGGAGGAATGGGTGAAGGTCATGTGGTCTGATGAGACAAAAATAGAGCTTTTTGGTCTAAACTCCACTCGCCGTGTTTGGAGGAAGAAGAAGGATGAGTACAACCCCAAGAACACCATCCCAACCGTGAAGCATGGAGGTGGAAACATCATTCTTTGGGGATGCTTTTCTGCAAAGGGGACAGGACGACTGCACCGTATTGAGGGGAGGATGGATAGGGCTATGTATCGCGAGATCTTGGCCAACAACCTCCTTCCCTCAGTAAGAGCATTGAAGATGGGTCGTGGCTGGGTCTTCCAGCATGACAACGACCCGAAACACACAGCCAGGGCAACTAAGGAGTGGCTCCGTAAGAAGCATCTCAAGGTCCTGGAGTGGCCTAGCCAGTCTCCAGACCTGAACCCAATAGAAAATATTTGGAAGGAGCTGAAAGTCCATATTGCCCAGTGACAGCCCCGAAACCTGAAGGATCTGGAGAAGGTCTGTATGGAGGAGTGCGCCAAAATCCCTGCTGCAGTGTGTGCAAACCTGGTCAAGACCTACAGGAAACGTATGATCTCTGTAATTGTAAACAATGGTTTCTGTACCAAATATTAAGTTCTGCTTTTCTGATGTATCAAATACTCATGTCATGCAATAAAATGCAAATGAATTACTTAAAAATCATACAATGTGATTTCCTGGATTTATGTTTTAGATTCCGTCTCTCACAGTTGAAGTGTACCTATGATAAAAATTACAGACCTCTACATGCTTTGTAAGTAGGAAAACCTGCAAAATCGGCAGTGTATCAAATACTTGTTCTCCCCACTGTACAGTGGGGAAAAAAAGTATTATGTCAGCCACCAATTGTGCAAGTTCTTCCACTTAAAAAGATGAGAGAGGCCTGTAATTTTCATCATAGGTACACGTCAACTATGACAGACAAAAAGAGGGAAAAAAATCCAGAAAATCACATTTTAGGATTTTTTATGAATTTATTTAAACATTATGGTGGAAAATAAGTATTTGGTCAATAACAAAAGTTTCTCAATACTTTGTTATATACCCTTTGTTTGCAATGACACAGGTCAAACATTTTCACACACTGTTGCTAGTATTTTGGCCCATTCCTCCATGCAGATCTCCTCTAGAGCAGTGATGTTTTGGGGCTGTCGCTGGGCAACACGGACTTTCAACTCCCTCCAAAGATTTTCTATGGGGTTGAGATCTGGAGACTGGCTTGGCCACTCCAGGACCTTGAAATGCTTCTTACGAAGCCACTCCTTCGTTGCCCAGGCGGTGTGTTTGGGATCATTGTCATGCTGAAAGACCCAGCCACGTTTCATCTTCAATGCCCTTGCTGATGGAAGGAGGTTTTCACTCAATCTCACGATACATGGCCCCATTCATTCTTTCCTTTACACAGATCAGTCGTCCTGGTCCCTTTGCAGAAAAACAGCCCCAAAGCATGATGTTTCCACCCCCATGCTTCACAGTAGGTATGGTGTTCTTTGGATGCAACTCAGCATTCTTTGTCCTCCAAACACGACGAGTTGAGTTTTTACCAAAAAGTTCTATTTTGGTTTCATCTGACCATATGACATTCTCCCAATCCTCTTCTGGATCATCCAAATGCACTCTAGCAAACTTCAGATGGGCCTGGACATGTACTGGCTTAAGCAGGGGGACACGTCTGGCACTGCAGGATTTGAGTCCCTGGCGGCGTAGTGTGTTACTGATGGTAGGCTTTGTTACTTTGGCCACAGCTCTCTGCAGGTCATTCACTAGGTCCCCCCGTGTAGTTCTGGGATTTTTCCTCACCGTTCTTGTGATCATTTTGACCCCACGGGGTGAGATCTTGCGTGGAGCCCCAGATCGAGGGAGATTATCAGTGGTCTTGTATGTCTTCCATTTCCTAATAATTGCCCCCACTTCTTCAAACCAAGCTGCTTACCTATTGCAGATTCAGTCTTCCCAGCCTGGTGCAGGTCTACAATTTTGTTTCTGGTGTCCTTTGACAGCTCTTTGGTCTTGGCCATAGTGGAGTTTGGAGTGTGACTGTTTGAGGTTGTGGACAGGTGACTTTTATACTGATACAAGTTCAAACAGGTGCAATTAATACAGGTAACGAGTGGAGGACAGAGGAGCCTTTTAAAGAAGAAGTTACAGGTCTGTGAGAGCCAGCAATCTTGCTTGTTTGTAGGTGACCAAATACTTATTTTCCACCATAATTTGCAAATAAATTCATAAAAAATCCTACAATGTGATTTTCTGGATTTTTTTTCCCTCAATTTGTCTGTCATAGTTGACATACTGCCTATGATGAAAATTACAGGCCTCTCTCATCTTTTTAAGTGGGAGAACTTGCACAATTGGTGGCTGACTAAATACTTTTTTTCCCCACTGTATATATATATGCCCATCATAATATTTTCTTTTTATAGGCCAGTCTGAGATAAGGCTTTTTCTTTGCAACTCTGCCTAGAAGGTCAGCATGCCGGAATCGCCTCTTCACTGTACGGTGCATTAAAACTAAAAGCAGATTTACCCAGCTCGGTGGGGACCCTAGCAACCTTGAGTTAAGCAATCCTGTGAAAGGGTTAGCCAACTATACTTCAACAGCAAAGTTAGATAAGATGGAAGTTTATGAAGTAGGGCCTTGTAAACAAAAAGGAAGTAATTTAGAGATCTATGGGCCTTTAGCAAAGTCCAGTATGAAGTTGGAAAAGTAGCCGGCTTACAATGAGTCTTATTGGCTATTTATACGAAGGCCAGCGATGATGGAAAACACTGCGTGAGACTGGACTGCCTAACACACACTGGGTGAGCATACTGCCTAACACACACTGGGTGAGCATACTGCCTAACACACACTGGGTGAGCATACTGCCTAACACACACTGGGTGAGCATACTGCCTAACACACACTGGGTGAGCATACTGCCTAACACACACTGGGTGAGCATACTGCCTAACACACACTGGGTGAGCATACTGCCTAACACACACTGGGTGAGCATACTGCCTAACACACACTGGGTGAGACTGGACTGCCTAACACACACTGGGTGAGCATACTGCCTAACACACACTGGGTGAGACTGGACTGCCTAACACACACTGGGTGAGCATACTGCCTAACACACACTGGGTGAGCATACTGCCTAACACACACTGGGTGAGACTGGACTGCCTAACACACACTGGGTGAGCTTACTGCCTAACACACACTGGGTGAGCATACTGCCTAACACACACTGGGTGAGACTGGACTGCCTAACACACACTGGGTGAGCATACTGCCTAACACACACTGGGTGAGCATACTGCCTAACACACACTGGGTGAGACTGGACTGCCTAACACACACTGGGTGAGCTTACTGCCTAACACACACTGGGTGAGCATACTGCCTAACACACACTGGGTGAGCATACTGCCTAACACACACTGGGTGAGACTGGACTGCCTAACACACACTGGATGAGCACACTGCCTAACACACACTGGGTGAGCATACTGCCTAACACACACTAAGTGAGCATACTGCCTAACACACACTGGGTGAGCATACTGCCTAACACACACTGGGTGAGCATACTGCCTAACACACACTGGGTGAGCATACTGCCTAACACACACTGGGTGAGCATACTGCCTAACACACACTGGGTGAGACTGGACTGCCTAACACACACTGGGTGAGCTTACTGCCTAACACACACTGGGTGAGACTGGACTGCCTAACACACACTGGGTGAGCTTACTGCCTAACACACACTGGGTGAGCATACTGCCTAACACACACTGGGTGAGCATACTGCCTAACACACACTGGGTGAGCATACTGCCTAACACACACTGGGTGAGAATACTGCCTAACACACACTGGGTGAGAATACTGCCTAACACACACTGGGTGAGACTGGACTGCCTAACACACACTGGGTGAGCATACTGCCTAACACACACTGGGTGAGCATACTGCCTAACACACACTGGGTGAGAATACTGCCTAACACACACTGGGTGAGCATACTACCTAACACACACTGGGTGAGACTGGACTGCCTAAAACACACTGGGTGAGCATACTGCCTAACACACACTGGGTGAGCATACTGCCTAACACACACTGGGTGAGATTACTGCCTAACACACACTGGGTGAGCATACTGCCTAACACACACTAAGTGAGCATACTGCCTAACACACACTGGGTGAGCATACTGCCTAACACACACTGGATGAGCATACTGCCTAACACACACTGGGTTAGCATACTGCATAACACACACTGGGTGAGACTGGACTGCCTAACACACACTGGATGAGCATACTGCCTAACACACACTGGGTGAGCATACTGCCTAACACACACTGGGTGAGCATACTGCCTAACACACACTGGGTGAGCATACTGCCTAACACACACTGGGTGAGCATACTGCCTAACACACACTGGGTGAGCATACTGCCTAACACACACTTGGTGAGCATACTGCCTAACACACACTGGGTGAGCATACTGCCTAACACACACTGGGTGAGCATACTGCCTAACACACACTGGGTGAGCATACTGCCTAACACACACTGGGTGAGCATACTGCCTAACACACACTGGGTGAGCATACTGCCTAACACACACTGGGTGAGAATACTGCCTAACACACACTGGGTGAGACTGGACTGCCTAACACACACTGGGTGAGCATACTGCCTAACACACACTGGGTGAGACTGGACTGCCTAACACACACTGGGTGAGCATACTGCCTAACACACACTGGGTGAGCATACTGCCTAACACACACTGGGTGAGACTGGACTGCCTAACACACACTGGGTGAGCTTACTGCCTAACACACACTGGGTGAGCATACTGCCTAACACACACTGGGTGAGACTGGACTGCCTAACACACACTGGGTGAGCATACTGCCTAACACACACTGGGTGAGCATACTGCCTAACACACACTGGGTGAGCATACTGCCTAACACACACTGGGTGAGCATACTGCCTAACACACACTAAGTGAGCATACTGCCTAACACACACTGGGTGAGCATACTGCCTAACACACACTGGGTGAGCATACTGCCTAACACACACTGGGTGAGACTGGACTGCCTAACACACACTGGGTGAGCATACTGCCTAACACACACTGGGTGAGCATACTGCCTAACACACAATAAGTGAGCATACTGCCTAACACACACTGGGTGAGCATACTGCCTAACACACACTGGGTGAGCATACTGCCTAACACACACTGGGTGAGCATACTGCCTAACACACACTGGGTGAGCATACTGCCTAACACACACTGGGTGAGACTGGACTGCCTAACACACACTGGGTGAGCTTACTGCCTAACACACACTGGGTGAGCATACTGCCTAACACACATTGGGTGAGACTGGACTGCCTAACACACACTGGGTGAGCATACTGCCTAACACACACTGGGTGAGCATACTGCCTAACACACACTGGGTGAGCATACTGCCTAACACACACTGGGTGAGCATACTGCCTAACACACACTGGGTGAGCATACTGCCTAACACACACTAAGTGAGCATACTGCCTAACACACACTGGGTGAGCATACTGCCTAACACACACTGGGTGAGCATACTGCCTAACACACACTGGGTGAGACTGGACTGCCTAACACACACTGGGTGAGCATACTGCCTAACACACACTGGGTGAGCATACTGCCTAACACACACTGGGTGAGCATACTGCCTAACACACACTGGGTGAGCATACTGCCTAACACACACTGGGTGAGCATACTGCCTAACACACACTGGGTGAGCATACTGCCTAACACACACTGGGTGAGACTGGACTGCCTAACACACACTGGGTGAGCATACTGCCTAACACACACTGGGTGAGACTGGACTGCCTAACACACACTGGGTGAGCATACTGCCTAACACACACTGGGTGAGCATACTGCCTAACACACACTGGGTGAGACTGGACTGCCTAACACACACTGGGTGAGCTTACTGCCTAACACACACTGGGTGAGCATACTGCCTAACACACACTGGGTGAGACTGGACTGCCTAACACACACTGGGTGAGCATACTGCCTAACACACACTGGGTGAGCATACTGCCTAACACACACTGGGTGAGACTGGACTGCCTAACACACACTGGGTGAGCTTACTGCCTAACACACACTGGGTGAGCATACTGCCTAACACACACTGGGTGAGACTGGACTGCCTAACACACACTGGGTGAGCATACTGCCTAACACACACTGGGTGAGCATACTGCCTAACACACACTGGGTGAGCATACTGCCTAACACACACTGGGTGAGCATACTGCCTAACACACACTAAGTGAGCATACTGCCTAACACACACTGGGTGAGCATACTGCCTAACACACACTGGGTGAGCATACTGCCTAACACACACTGGGTGAGACTGGACTGCCTAACACACACTGGGTGAGCATACTGCCTAACACACACTGGGTGAGCATACTGCCTAACACACAATAAGTGAGCATACTGCCTAACACACACTGGGTGAGCATACTGCCTAACACACACTGGGTGAGCATACTGCCTAACACACACTGGGTGAGCATACTGCCTAACACACACTGGGTGAGCATACTGCCTAACACACACTGGGTGAGACTGGACTGCCTAACACACACTGGGTGAGCTTACTGCCTAACACACACTGGGTGAGCATACTGCCTAACACACATTGGGTGAGACTGGACTGCCTAACACACACTGGGTGAGCATACTGCCTAACACACACTGGGTGAGCATACTGCCTAACACACACTGGGTGAGCATACTGCCTAACACACACTGGGTGAGCATACTGCCTAACACACACTGGGTGAGCATACTGCCTAACACACACTAAGTGAGCATACTGCCTAACACACACTGGGTGAGCATACTGCCTAACACACACTGGGTGAGCATACTGCCTAACACACACTGGGTGAGACTGGACTGCCTAACACACACTGGGTGAGCATACTGCCTAACACACACTGGGTGAGCATACTGCCTAACACACACTGGGTGAGCATACTGCCTAACACACACTGGGTGAGCATACTGCCTAACACACACTGGGTGAGCATACTGCCTAACACACACTGGGTGAGCATACTGCCTAACACACACTGGGTGAGACTGGACTGCCTAACACACACTGGGTGAGCATACTGCCTAACACACACTGGGTGAGACTGGACTGCCTAACACACACTGGGTGAGCATACTGCCTAACACACACTGGGTGAGCATACTGCCTAACACACACTGGGTGAGACTGGACTGCCTAACACACACTGGGTGAGCTTACTGCCTAACACACACTGGGTGAGCATACTGCCTAACACACACTGGGTGAGACTGGACTGCCTAACACACACTGGGTGAGCATACTGCCTAACACACACTGGGTGAGCATACTGCCTAACACACACTGGGTGAGACTGGACTGCCTAACACACACTGGGTGAGCTTACTGCCTAACACACACTGGGTGAGCATACTGCCTAACACACACTGGGTGAGACTGGACTGCCTAACACACACTGGGTGAGCATACTGCCTAACACACACTGGGTGAGCATACTGCCTAACACACACTGGGTGAGCATACTGCCTAACACACACTGGGTTAGCATACTGCCTAACACACACTAAGTGAGCATACTGCCTAACACACACTGGGTGAGCATACTGCCTAACACACACTGGGTGAGCATACTGCCTAACACACACTGGGTGAGACTGGACTGCCTAACACACACTGGATGAGCATACTGCCTAACACACACTGGGTGAGCATACTGCCTAACACACACTAAGTGAGCATACTGCCTAACACACACTGGGTGAGCATACTGCCTAACACACACTGGGTGAGCATACTGCCTAACACACACTGGGTGAGCATACTGCCTAACACACACTGGGTGAGCATACTGCCTAACACACACTGGGTGAGACTGGACTGCCTAACACACACTGGGTGAGCTTACTGCCTAACACACACTGGGTGAGCATACTGCCTAACACACACTGGGTGAGACTGGACTGCCTAACACACACTGGGTGAGCTTACTGCCTAACACACACTGGGTGAGCATACTGCCTAACACACACTGGGTGAGCATACTGCCTAACACACACTGGGTGAGCATACTGCCTAACACACACTGGGTGAGAATACTGCCTAACACACACTGGGTGAGAATACTGCCTAACACACACTGGGTGAGCATACTACCTAACACACACTGGGTGAGACTGGACTGCCTAACACACACTGGGTGAGCATACTGCCTAACACACACTGGGTGAGCATACTGCCTAACACACACTGGGTGAGAATACTGCCTAACACACACTGGGTGAGCATACTACCTAACACACACTGGGTGAGACTGGACTGCCTAAAACACACTGGGTGAGCATACTGCCTAACACACACTGGGTGAGCATACTGCCTAACACACACTGGGTGAGATTACTGCCTAACACACACTGGGTGAGCATACTGCCTAACACACACTAAGTGAGCATACTGCCTAACACACACTGGGTGAGCATACTGCCTAACACACACTGGATGAGCATACTGCCTAACACACACTGGGTTAGCATACTGCATAACACACACTGGGTGAGACTGGACTGCCTAACACACACTGGATGAGCATACTGCCTAACACACACTGGGTGAGCATACTGCCTAACACACACTGGGTGAGCATACTGCCTAACACACACTGGGTGAGCATACTGCCTAACACACACTGGGTGAGCATACTGCCTAACACACACTGGGTGAGCATACTGCCTAACACACACTTGGTGAGCATACTGCCTAACACACACTGGGTGAGCATACTGCCTAACACACACTGGGTGAGCATACTGCCTAACACACACTGGGTGAGCATACTGCCTAACACACACTGGGTGAGCATACTGCCTAACACACACTGGGTGAGCATACTGCCTAACACACACTGGGTGAGAATACTGCCTAACACACACTGGGTGAGACTGGACTGCCTAACACACACTGGGTGAGCATACTGCCTAACACACACTGGGTGAGACTGGACTGCCTAACACACACTGGGTGAGCATACTGCCTAACACACACTGGGTGAGCATACTGCCTAACACACACTGGGTGGGACTGGACTGCCTAACACACACTGGGTGAGCTTACTGCCTAACACACACTGGGTGAGCATACTGCCTAACACACACTGGGTGAGACTGGACTGCCTAACACACACTGGGTGAGCATACTGCCTAACACACACTGGGTGAGCATACTGCCTAACACACACTGGGTGAGCATACTGCCTAACACACACTGGGTGAGCATACTGCCTAACACACACTAAGTGAGCATACTGCCTAACACACACTGGGTGAGCATACTGCCTAACACACACTGGGTGAGCATACTGCCTAACACACACTGGGTGAGACTGGACTGCCTAACACACACTGGGTGAGCATACTGCCTAACACACACTGGGTGAGCATACTGCCTAACACACAATAAGTGAGCATACTGCCTAACACACACTGGGTGAGCATACTGCCTAACACACACTGGGTGAGCATACTGCCTAACACACACTGGGTGAGCATACTGCCTAACACACACTGGGTGAGCATACTGCCTAACACACACTGGGTGAGACTGGACTGCCCAACACACACTGGGTGAGCTTACTGCCTAACACACACTGGGTGAGCATACTGCCTAACACACATTGGGTGAGACTGGACTGCCTAACACACACTGGGTGAGCATACTGCCTAACACACACTGGGTGAGCATACTGCCTAACACACACTGGGTGATCATACTGCCTAACACACACTGGGTGAGCATACTGCCTAACACACACTGGGTGAGCATACTGCCTAACACACACTAAGTGAGCATACTGCCTAACACACACTGGGTGAGCATACTGCCTAACACACACTGGGTGAGCATACTGCCTAACACACACTGGGTGAGACTGGACTGCCTAACACACACTGGGTGAGCATACTGCCTAACACACACTGGGTGAGCATACTGCCTAACACACACTGGGTGAGCATACTGCCTAACACACACTGGGTGAGCATACTGCCTAACACACACTGGGTGAGCATACTGCCTAACACACACTGGGTGAGCATACTGCCTAACACACACTGGGTGAGACTGGACTGCCTAACACACACTGGGTGAGCATACTGCCTAACACACACTGGGTGAGACTGGACTGCCTAACACACACTGGGTGAGCATACTGCATAACACACACTGGGTGAGCATACTGCCTAACACACACTGGGTGAGACTGGACTGCCTAACACACACTGGGTGAGCTTACTGCCTAACACACACTGGGTGAGCATACTGCCTAACACACACTGGGTGAGACTGGACTGCCTAACACACACTGGGTGAGCATACTGCCTAACACACACTGGGTGAGCATACTGCCTAACACACACTGGGTGAGACTGGACTGCCTAACACACACTGGGTGAGCTTACTGCCTAACACACACTGGGTGAGCATACTGCCTAACACACACTGGGTGAGACTGGACTGCCTAACACACACTGGGTGAGCATACTGCCTAACACACACTGGGTGAGCATACTGCCTAACACACACTGGGTGAGCATACTGCCTAACACACACTGGGTGAGCATACTGCCTAACACACACTGGGTGAGCATACTGCCTAACACACACTTGGTGAGCATACTGCCTAACACACACTGGGTGAGCATACTGCCTAACACACACTGGGTGAGCATACTGCCTAACACACACTGGGTGAGCATACTGCCTAACACACACTGGGTGAGCATACTGCCTAACACACACTGGGTGAGCATACTGCCTAACACACACTGGGTGAGAATACTGCCTAACACACACTGGGTGAGACTGGACTGCCTAACACACACTGGGTGAGCATACTGCCTAACACACACTGGGTGAGACTGGACTGCCTAACACACACTGGGTGAGCATACTGCCTAACACACACTGGGTGAGCATACTGCCTAACACACACTGGGTGGGACTGGACTGCCTAACACACACTGGGTGAGCTTACTGCCTAACACACACTGGGTGAGCATACTGCCTAACACACACTGGGTGAGACTGGACTGCCTAACACACACTGGGTGAGCATACTGCCTAACACACACTGGGTGAGCATACTGCCTAACACACACTGGGTGAGCATACTGCCTAACACACACTGGGTGAGCATACTGCCTAACACACACTAAGTGAGCATACTGCCTAACACACACTGGGTGAGCATACTGCCTAACACACACTGGGTGAGCATACTGCCTAACACACACTGGGTGAGACTGGACTGCCTAACACACACTGGGTGAGCATACTGCCTAACACACACTGGGTGAGCATACTGCCTAACACACAATAAGTGAGCATACTGCCTAACACACACTGGGTGAGCATACTGCCTAACACACACTGGGTGAGCATACTGCCTAACACACACTGGGTGAGCATACTGCCTAACACACACTGGGTGAGCATACTGCCTAACACACACTGGGTGAGACTGGACTGCCCAACACACACTGGGTGAGCTTACTGCCTAACACACACTGGGTGAGCATACTGCCTAACACACATTGGGTGAGACTGGACTGCCTAACACACACTGGGTGAGCATACTGCCTAACACACACTGGGTGAGCATACTGCCTAACACACACTGGGTGATCATACTGCCTAACACACACTGGGTGAGCATACTGCCTAACACACACTGGGTGAGCATACTGCCTAACACACACTAAGTGAGCATACTGCCTAACACACACTGGGTGAGCATACTGCCTAACACACACTGGGTGAGCATACTGCCTAACACACACTGGGTGAGACTGGACTGCCTAACACACACTGGGTGAGCATACTGCCTAACACACACTGGGTGAGCATACTGCCTAACACACACTGGGTGAGCATACTGCCTAACACACACTGGGTGAGCATACTGCCTAACACACACTGGGTGAGCATACTGCCTAACACACACTGGGTGAGCATACTGCCTAACACACACTGGGTGAGACTGGACTGCCTAACACACACTGGGTGAGCATACTGCCTAACACACACTGGGTGAGACTGGACTGCCTAACACACACTGGGTGAGCATACTGCATAACACACACTGGGTGAGCATACTGCCTAACACACACTGGGTGAGACTGGACTGCCTAACACACACTGGGTGAGCTTACTGCCTAACACACACTGGGTGAGCATACTGCCTAACACACACTGGGTGAGACTGGACTGCCTAACACACACTGGGTGAGCATACTGCCTAACACACACTGGGTGAGCATACTGCCTAACACACACTGGGTGAGACTGGACTGCCTAACACACACTGGGTGAGCTTACTGCCTAACACACACTGGGTGAGCATACTGCCTAACACACACTGGGTGAGACTGGACTGCCTAACACACACTGGGTGAGCATACTGCCTAACACACACTGGGTGAGCATACTGCCTAACACACACTGGGTGAGCATACTGCCTAACACACACTGGGTTAGCATACTGCCTAACACACACTGGGTGAGCATACTGCCTAACACACACTGGGTGAGCATACTGCCTAACACACACTGGGTGAGCATACTGCCTAACACACACTGGGTGAGCATACTGCCTAACACACACTGGGTGAGACTGGACTGCCTAACACACACTGGGTGAGCTTACTGCCTAACACACACTGGGTGAGCATACTGCCTAACACACATTGGGTGAGACTGGACTGCCTAACACACACTGGGTGAGCATACTGCCTAACACACACTGGGTGAGCATACTGCCTAACACACACTGGGTGAGCATACTGCCTAACACACACTGGGTGAGCATACTGCCTAACACACACTGGGTGAGCATACTGCCTAACACACACTAAGTGAGCATACTGCCTAACACACACTGGGTGAGCATACTGCCTAACACACACTGGGTGAGCATACTGCCTAACACACACTGGGTGAGACTGGACTGCCTAACACACACTGGGTGAGCATACTGCCTAACACACACTGGGTGAGCATACTGCCTAACACACACTGGGTGAGCATACTGCCTAACACACACTGGGTGAGCATACTGCCTAACACACACTGGGTGAGCATACTGCCTAACACACACTGGGTGAGCATACTGCCTAACACACACTGGGTGAGACTGGACTGCCTAACACACACTGGGTGAGCATACTGCCTAACACACACTGGGTGAGACTGGACTGCCTAACACACACTGGGTGAGCATACTGCCTAACACACACTGGGTGAGCATACTGCCTAACACACACTGGGTGAGACTGGACTGCCTAACACACACTGGGTGAGCTTACTGCCTAACACACACTGGGTGAGCATACTGCCTAACACACACTGGGTGAGACTGGACTGCCTAACACACACTGGGTGAGCATACTGCCTAACACACACTGGGTGAGCATACTGCCTAACACACACTGGGTGAGACTGGACTGCCTAACACACACTGGGTGAGCTTACTGCCTAACACACACTGGGTGAGCATACTGCCTAACACACACTGGGTGAGACTGGACTGCCTAACACACACTGGGTGAGCATACTGCCTAACACACACTGGGTGAGCATACTGCCTAACACACACTGGGTGAGCATACTGCCTAACACACACTGGGTTAGCATACTGCCTAACACACACTAAGTGAGCATACTGCCTAACACACACTGGGTGAGCATACTGCCTAACACACACTGGGTGAGCATACTGCCTAACACACACTGGGTGAGACTGGACTGCCTAACACACACTGGATGAGCATACTGCCTAACACACACTGGGTGAGCATACTGCCTAACACACACTAAGTGAGCATACTGCCTAACACACACTGGGTGAGCATACTGCCTAACACACACTGGGTGAGCATACTGCCTAACACACACTGGGTGAGCATACTGCCTAACACACACTGGGTGAGCATACTGCCTAACACACACTGGGTGAGACTGGACTGCCTAACACACACTAAGTGAGCTTACTGCCTAACACACACTGGGTGAGCATACTGCCTAACACACACTGGGTGAGACTGGACTGCCTAACACACACTGGGTGAGCTTACTGCCTAACACACACTGGGTGAGCATACTGCCTAACACACACTGGGTGAGCATACTGCCTAACACACACTGGGTGAGCATACTGCCTAACACACACTGGGTGAGAATACTGCCTAACACACACTGGGTGAGAATACTGCCTAACACACACTGGTTGAGCATACTACCTAACACACACTGGGTGAGACTGGACTGCCTAACACACACTGGGTGAGCATACTGCCTAACACACACTGGGTGAGCATACTGCCTAACACACACTGGGTGAGAATACTGCCTAACACACACTGGGTGAGCATACTACCTAACACACACTGGGTGAGACTGGACTGCCTAAAACACACTGGGTGAGCATACTGCCTAACACACACTGGGTGAGCATACTGCCTAACACACACTGGGTGAGATTACTGCCTAACACACACTGGGTGAGCATACTGCCTAACACACACTAAGTGAGCATACTGCCTAACACACACTGGGTGAGCATACTGCCTAACACACACTGGATGAGCATACTGCCTAACACACACTGGGTTAGCATACTGCATAACACACACTGGGTGAGACTGGACTGCCTAACACACACTGGATGAGCATACTGCCTAACACACACTGGGTGAGCATACTGCCTAACACACACTGGGTGAGCATACTGCCTAACACACACTGGGTGAGCATACTGCCTAACACACACTGGGTGAGCATACTGCCTAACACACACTGGGTGAGCATACTGCCTAACACACACTTGGTGAGCATACTGCCTAACACACACTGGGTGAGCATACTGCCTAACACACACTGGGTGAGCATACTGCCTAACACACACTGGGTGAGCATACTGCCTAACACACACTGGGTGAGCATACTGCCTAACACACACTGGGTGAGCATACTGCCTAACACACACTGGGTGAGAATACTGCCTAACACACACTGGGTGAGACTGGACTGCCTAACACACACTGGGTGAGCATACTGCCTAACACACACTGGGTGAGACTGGACTGCCTAACACACACTGGGTGAGCATACTGCCTAACACACACTGGGTGAGCATACTGCCTAACACACACTGGGTGAGACTGGACTGCCTAACACACACTGGGTGAGCTTACTGCCTAACACACACTGGGTGAGCATACTGCCTAACACACACTGGGTGAGACTGGACTGCCTAACACACACTGGGTGAGCATACTGCCTAACACACACTGGGTGAGCATACTGCCTAACACACACTGGGTGAGCATACTGCCTAACACACACTGGGTGAGCATACTGCCTAACACACACTAAGTGAGCATACTGCCTAACACACACTGGGTGAGCATACTGCCTAACACACACTGGGTGAGCATACTGCCTAACACACACTGGGTGAGACTGGACTGCCTAACACACACTGGGTGAGCATACTGCCTAACACACACTGGGTGAGCATACTGCCTAACACACAATAAGTGAGCATACTGCCTAACACACACTGGGTGAGCATACTGCCTAACACACACTGGGTGAGCATACTGCCTAACACACACTGGGTGAGCATACTGCCTAACACACACTGGGTGAGCATACTGCCTAACACACACTGGGTGAGACTGGACTGCCTAACACACACTGGGTGAGCTTACTGCCTAACACACACTGGGTGAGCATACTGCCTAACACACACTGGGTGAGACTGGACTGCCTAACACACACTGGGTGAGCATACTGCCTAACACACACTGGGTGAGCATACTGCCTAACACACACTGGGTGAGCATACTGCCTAACACACACTGGGTGAGCATACTGCCTAACACACACTGGGTGAGCATACTGCCTAACACACACTAAGTGAGCATACTGCCTAACACACACTGGGTGAGCATACTGCCTAACACACACTGGGTGAGCATACTGCCTAACACACACTGGGTGAGACTGGACTGCCTAACACACACTGGGTGAGCATACTGCCTAACACACACTGGGTGAGCATACTGCCTAACACACACTAAGTGAGCATACTGCCTAACACACACTGGGTGAGCATACTGCCTAACACACACTGGGTGAGCATACTGCCTAACACACACTGGGTGAGACTGGACTGGCTAACACACACTGGGTGAGCATACTGCCTAACACACACTGGATGAGCATACTGCCTAACACACACTGGGTGAGCATACTGCCTAACACACACTGGGTGAGCATACTGCCTAACACACACTGGGTGAGCATACTGCCTAACACACACTGGGTGAGCATACTGCCTAACACACACTGGATGAGCATACTGCCTAACACACACTAAGTGAGCATACTGCCTAACACACACTGGGTGAGCATACTGCCTAACACACACTGGGTGAGCATACTGCCTAACACACACTGGGTGAGCATACTGCCTAACACACACTGGGTGAGCATACTGCCTAACACACACTGGGTGAGACTGGACTGCCTAACACACACTGGGTGAGACTGGACTGCCTAACACACACTGGGTGAGCATACTACCTAACACACACTGGGTGAGACTGGACTGCCTAACACACACTGGGTGAGCATACTGCCTAACACACACTGGGTGAGCATACTGCCTAACACACACTGGGTGAGATTACTGCCTAACACACACTGGGTGAGCATACTGCCTAACACACACTAAGTGAGCATACTGCCTAACACACACTGGGTGAGCATACTGCCTAACACACACTGGGTGAGCATACTGCCTAACACACACTGGATGAGCATACTGCCTAACACACACTGGGTTAGCATACTGCATAACACACACTGGGTGAGACTGGACTGCCTAACACACACTGGATGAGCATACTGCCTAACACACACTGGGTGAGCATACTTCCTAACACACACTGGGTGAGCATACTGCCTAACACACACTGGGTGAGCATACTGCCTAACACACACTGGGTGAGCATACTGCCTAACACACACTGGGTGAGCATACTGCCTAACACACACTGGGTGAGCATACTGCCTAACACACACTGGGTGAGCATTCTGCCTAACACACACTGGGTGAGCATACTGCCTAACACACACTGGGTGAGCATACTGCCTAACACACACTGGGTGAGCATACTGCCTAACACACACTGGGTGAGCATACTGCCTAACACACACTGGGTGAGAATACTGCCTAACACACACTGGGTGAGACTGGACTGCCTAACACACACTGGGTGAGCATACTGCCTAACACACACTGGGTGAGCATACTGCCTAACACACACTGGGTGAGACTGGACTGCCTAACACACACTGGGTGAGCATACTGCCTAACACACACTGGGTGAGCATACTGCCTAACACACACTGGGTGAGACTGGACTGCCTAACACACACTGGGTGAGCTTACTGCCTAACACACACTGGGTGAGCATACTGCCTAACACACACTGGGTGAGACTGGACTGCCTAACACACACTGGGTGAGCATACTGCCTAACACACACTGGGTGAGCATACTGCCTAACACACACTGGGTGAGCATACTGCCTAACACACACTGGGTGAGCATACTGCCTAACACACACTAAGTGAGCATACTGCCTAACACACACTGGGTGAGCATACTGCCTAACACACACTGGGTGAGCATACTGCCTAACACACACTGGGTGAGACTGGACTGCCTAACACACACTGGGTGAGAATACTGCCTAACACACACTGGGTGAGCATACTGCCTAACACACACTGGGTGAGACTGGACTGCCTAACACACACTGGGTGAGAATACTGCCTAACACACACTGGGTGAGAATACTGCCTAACACACACTGGGTGAGACTGGACTGCCTAACACACACTGGGTGAGCATACTGCCTAACACACACTGGGTGAGCATACTGCCTAACACAAACTGGGTGAGACTGGACCGCCTAACACACACTGGGTGAGAATACTGCCTAACACACACTGGGTGAGCATACTGCCTAACACACACTGGGTGAGACTGGACTGCCTAACACACACTGGGTGAGAATACTGCCTAACACACACTGGGTGAGAATACTGCCTAACACACACTGGGTGAGACTGGACTGCCTAACACACACTGGGTGAGCATACTGCCTAACACACACTGGGTGAGCATACTGCCTAACACACACTGGGTGAGAATACAGCCTAACACACACTGGGTGAGACTGGACTGCCTAACACACACTGGGTGAGCATACTGCCTAACACACACTGGGTGAGCATACTGCCTAACACACACTAAGTGAGCATACTGCCTAACACACACTGGGTGAGCATACTGCCTAACACACACTGGGTGAGCATACTGCCTAACACACACTGGGTGAGACTGGACTGCCTAACACACACTGGGTGAGAATACTGCCTAACACACACTGGGTGAGAATACTGCCTAACACACACTGGGTGAGACTGGACTGCCTAACACACACTGGGTGAGCATACTGCCTAACACACACTGGGTGATAATACTGCCTAACACACACTGGGTGAGACTGGACTGCCTAACACACACTGGGTGACATGGCTTAAAAATCAGATCCATTTTATTCAAACTTATGAGCGATTCACGATATATATCTTGATTTTTTAAAACATTTTCTCCAAAAATGCTTTGTTGCACAATTAATGGTCAATACTGTACACTGGATTTCAAACAGCAGGAATAATCTAATGAATTCAGGGCTTCTAAAATCATACTTCGGATAAATATAAGCCTTCCACAACCATAATAATAATTTAATTATTTTATCAAAATAGTTTAACCTGCTTTTTTTCCGATAATCATATATAAATGCCTTTTTGTTAAAAAATTTACCAGAACTATGCAAAATGCACATCCACTAATAATGACCAACTTCTGGTAGCATTATAGAAAATGAACACGTCTTATAAACAATCTCTCAAGCACATGCCCACGTGCTACGGCGTAGCCAGCTAATCTTTTAGCCAACTTGGATCTATTTGCTTGCTAACAAAGAAGAACAGTTGAACTGTTTTTAATACACTCTCCTGTCTGTCACAAAATGTTGAAAAGAAGTGGTCTACCTGGATAAGAAGATGCTTATTTCTCAGAATGAGAACAAGTTGCCAATTCCTGATATACAGTTGAAGTCGTAAGTTTACATACACCTTTGCCAAATACATTTAAACTCAGTTTTTCACAATTCCTGACATTTAATCCTAGTAACAATTCCCTGTCTTAGGTCAGTTAGGATCACCACTTTATTTTAAGAATGTGAAATGTCAGAATAATAGCAGAGAGAATGATTTATTTCAGCTTTTATTTCTTTCATCACATTCCCAGTGGGTCAGAAGTTTACATACACTCAATTAGTATTTGGTAGCATTGCCTTTAAATTGTTAAACTTGGGTCAAACGTTTCGGGTAGCCTTCCACAAGCTTCCCACAATTAGTTGGGTGAATTTTGGCCCATTCCTCCTGACAGAGCTGGTGTAACTGAGTCAGGTTTGTAGGCCTCCTTGTTCGCACACGCTTTTTTTTTGTGATGGCCAATCCAATACCTTAACTTTGTTGTCCTTAAGCCATTTTGCCACAACTTTGGAAGTATGCTTGGGGTCATTGTCCATTTGGAAGACCCATTTGCGACCAAGCTTTAACTTCCTGACTGATGTCTTGAGATTTTGCTTCAATATATCCACATATTTTTCCTTCCTCATGATGCCATCTATTTTGTGAATTGCACCAGTCCCTCCTGCAGCAAAGCACCCCCACAGCATGATGCTGCCACCCCCGTGCTTCACGGTTGGGATGGTGTTCTTCAGCTTGCAATCAACCCCCTTTTTCCTCCAAACACAACGATGGTCATTATAAGTCTGTGGCTAAACTTCTGCTAGCGGTATGTGGTATTATAAAACACAGACCAGACAGCTAGCACATCACTGTCTGTGGCTAAACTTCTGCTAGCTGTACCTGGTACTGCAATACTGCATGCGACAAACTGAGCATTAATTTTCCACAATGTTCATTGATACTCCCATTTTAGTAGGATCTGCTCTGTTCAACATTTTGGGAGTTGAGACATGAAAAAGGGTATCATTACAAAGGTTAACTTCTCCTCTATTACAGTAAAATAATGTCGTAATGAGTTTCGGTGTCCATATGACTGATTCTTTTGGACCAAACCTCAAATGCAAATAGCGAGTTGAAACTGTTCATCAGAGGGGAAGAAATGATCTTTCATCTTTGTTGTTGTGAGTGGCAGAGGAAGGGGCTTGGTGTCTGTGGAGTGGGAAAGTGCACAGTGCACAGAAGGAGGAGGGGCTTGGTGTCACAGCACATACGGGGGAGGGGCTTGGTGTCACAGCACATACGGGGGAGGGGCTTGGTGTCACAGCACATATGGGGGAGGGGCTTGGTGTCTGTGGAGTGGGAAAGTGCACAGTGCACAGAAGGAGGAGGGGCTTGGTGTCACAGCACATACGGGGGAGGGGCTTGGTGTCACAGCACATACGGGGGAGGGGCTTGGTGTCACAGCACATATGGGGGAGGGGCTTGGTGTCACAGCACATATGGGGGAGGGGCTTGGTGTCACAGCACATAAGGGGGAGGGGCTTGGTGTCTGTGGAGTGGGAAAGTGCACAGTGCACAGAAGGAGGAGGGGCTTGGTGTCACAGCACATAAGGGGGAGGGGCTTGGTGTCACAGCACATATGGGGGAGGGGCTTGGTGTCACAGCACATATGGGGGAGGGGCTTGGTGTCACAGCACATAAGGGGGAGGGGCTTGGTGTCACAGCACATAAGGGGGAGGGGCTTGGTGTCACAGCACATACGAGGGAGGGGCTTGGTGTCACAGCACATAAGGGGGAGGGGCTTGGTGTCACAGCACATAAGGGGGAGGGGCTTGGTGTCACAGCACATACGGGGGAGGGGCTTGGTGTCACAGCACATAAGGGGGAGGGGCTTGGTGTCACAGCACATAAGGGGGAGGGGCTTGGTGTCACAGCATATAAGGGGGAGGGGCTTGGTGTCACAGCACATATGGGGGAGGTGCTTGGTGTCACAGCACATACGGGGGAGGGGCTTGGTGTCACAGCACATACGGGGGAGGGGCTTGGTGTCACAGCACATACGGGGGAGGGGCTTGGTGTCACAGCACATACGGGGGAGGGGCTTGGTGTCACAGCACATAAGGGGGAGGGGCTTGGTGTCACAGCACATAAGGGGGAAGGGCTTGGTGTCACAGCACATACGGGGGAGGGGCTTGGTGTCACAGCACATAAGGGGGAGGGGCTTGGTGTCACAGCACATACGGGGGAGGGGCTTGGTGTCACAGCACATAAGGGGGAGGGGCTTGGTGTCACAGCACATAAGGGGGAGGGGCTTGGTGTCACAGCACATAAGGGGGAGGGGCTTGGTGTCACAGCACATACGGGGGAGGGGCTTGGTGTCACAGCACATAAGGGGGAGGGGCTTGGTGTCACAGCACATACGGGGGAGGGGCTTGGTGTCACAGCACATAAGGGGGAGGGGCTTGGTGTCACAGCACATAAGGGGGAGGGGCTTGGTGTCACAGAACAGAAGGAGGGAAGGAGACGAGACCAAAAAGAAAACCTAGAAAACATTACAACCGAGAAAACATTACAACCTAGAAAACATTACAACCTAGAAAACATTACAACCGAGAAAACATTACAACCGAGAAAACATTACAACCTAGAAAACATTACAACCTAGAAAACATTACAACCGAGAAAACATTACAACATAGAAAACATTACAACCTAGAACACATTACAACCGAGAAAACATTACAACCTAGAAAACATTACAACCGAGAAAACATTACAACCGAGAAAACATTACAACCTAGAAAACATTACAACCTAGAAAACATTACAACCTAGAAAACATTACAACCTAGAAAACATTACAACATAGAAAACATTACAACCGAGAAAACATTACAACCTAGAAAACATTACAACCTAGAAAACATTACAACCTAGAAAACATTACAACATAGAAAACATTACAACCTAGAAAACATTACAACCTAGAAAACATTACAACCTAGAAAACATTACAACCTAGAAAACATTACAACCTAGAAAACATTACAACATAGAAAACATTACAACCTAGAAAACATTACAACCGAGAAAACATTACAACCGAGAAAACATTACAACCTAGAAAACATTACAACCTAGAAAACATTACAACATAGAAAACATTACAACCTAGAAAACATTACAACCGAGAAAACATTACAACCGAGAAAACATTACAACCTAGAAAACATTACAACCTAGAAAACATTACAACCTAGAAAACATTACAACATAGAAAACATTACAACCGAGAAAACATTACAACCGAGAAAACATTACAACATAGAAAACATTACAACCGAGAAAACATTACAACCTAGAAAACATTACAACCTAGAAAACATTACAACCGAGAAAACATTACAACATAGAAAACATTACAACCGAGAAAACATTACAACATAGAAAACATTACAACCGAGAAAACATTACAACCTAGAAAACATTACAACCTAGAAAACATTACAACCGAGAAAACATTACAACCTAGAAAACATTACAACCGAGAAAACATTACAACCTAGAAAACATTACAACCGAGAAAACATTACAACCGAGAAAACATTACAACCGAGAAAACATTACAACCTAGAAAACATTACAACCGAGAAAACATTACAACCTAGAAAACATTACAACCGAGAAAACATTACAACCTAGAAAACATTACAACCTAGAAAACATTACAACCGAGAAAACATTACAACCGAGAAAACATTACAACCGAGAAAACATTACAACCGAGAAAACATTACAACCTAGAAAACATTACAACCGAGAAAACATTACAACCTAGAAAACATTACAACCTAGAAAACATTACAACCGAGAAAACATTACAACCTAGAAAACATTACAACCGAGAAAACATTACAACCTAGAAAACATTACAACCGAGAAAACATTACAACCTAGAAAACATTACAACCGAGAAAACATTACAACCGAGAAAACATTACAACCTAGAAAACATTACAACCGAGAAAACATTACAACCTAGAAAACATTACAACCGAGAAAACATTACAACCTAGAAAACATTACAACCGAGAAAACATTACAACCGAGAAAACATTACAACCGAGAAAACATTACAACCGAGAAAACATTACAACCTAGAAAACATTACAACCGAGAAAACATTACAACCTAGAAAACATTACAACCGAGAAAACATTACAACCTAGAAAACATTACAACCGAGAAAACATTACAACCGAGAAAACATTACAACCTAGAAAACATTACAACCGAGAAAACATTACAACCTAGAAAACATTACAACCGAGAAAACATTACAACCTAGAAAACATTACAACCGAGAAAACATTACAACCTAGAAAACATTACAACCGAGAAAACATTACAACCGAGAAAACATTACAACCGAGAAAACATTACAACCTAGAAAACATTACAACCGAGAAAACATTACAACCTAGAAAACATTACAACCGAGAAAACATTACAACCTAGAAAACATTACAACCGAGAAAACATTACAACCTAGAAAACATTACAACCGAGAAAACATTACAACCTAGAAAACATTACAACCGAGAAAACATTACAACCTAGAAAACATTACAACCGAGAAAACATTACAACATAGAAAACATTACAACCGAGAAAACATTACAACCGAGAAAACATTACAACATAGAAAACATTACAACCGAGAAAACATTACAACCTAGAAAACATTACAACCTAGAAAACATTACAACCTAGAAAACATTACAACCGAGAAAACATTACAACCTAGAAAACATTACAACCGAGAAAACATTACAACCTAGAAAACATTACAACCGAGAAAACATTACAACCTAGAAAACATTACAACCGAGAAAACATTACAACCTAGAAAACATTACAACCGAGAAAACATTACAACATAGAAAACATTACAACCGAGAAAACATTACAACCGAGAAAACATTACAACATAGAAAACATTACAACCGAGAAAACATTACAACATAGAAAACATTACAACCTAGAAAACATTACAACCGAGAAAACATTACAACATAGAAAACATTACAACCTAGAAAACATTACAACCTAGAAAACATTACAACCGAGAAAACATTACAACCGAGAAAACATTACAACATAGAAAACATTACAACCGAGAAAACATTACAACATAGAAAACATTACAACCTAGAAAACATTACAACCGAGAAAACATTACAACCTAGAAAACATTACAACCTAGAAAACATTACAACCTAGAAAACATTACAACCTAGAAAACATTACAACCTAGAAAACATTACAACATAGATTCTTGCAATACAGGCATTTGGAACATGGCACTAAAACAGAAATTCTAATTAATATAATTTCTTTGATCTATCGCCCAGCTCTAACACTATAGAAAACTACTGACATCTCTCTAGCAGCCATGGGGGCTGCTCGCCTCACACACCCTCCAGTCGACATCAGAGGCAGAGGGCATCGGCCATTTAGCGTCACATTTAGTTTTTCTCTTATTCTGACAACACATTTAGTTTTTCTCTTATTCTGACAACACATTTAGTAATTCTTTCATTCTGACAACACATTTAGTAATTATTTCATTCTGACAACACATTTAGTAATTCTCTCATTCTGACAACACATTTAGTAATTCTTTCATTCTGACAACACATTTAGTAATTCTTTCATTCTGACAACACATTTAGTAATTCTCTCATTCTGACAACACATTTAGTAATTCTTTCATTCTGACAACACATTTAGTATTGCTCTCATTCTGACAACACATTTAGTAAGTATTTCATTCTGACAACACATTTAGTAATTCTCTCATTCTGACAGCACATTTAGTAATTCTCTCATTCTGACAACACATTTAGTAATTCTCTCATTCTGACAACACATTTAGTAATTCTCTCATTCTGACAACACATTTAGTAATTCTCTCATTCTGACAACACATTTAGTAATTCTCTCATTCTGACAACACATTTAGTAATTCTCTCATTCTGACAACATATTTAGTAATTCTCTCATTCTGACAACACATTTAGTAATTCTCTCATTCTGACAACACATTTAGTAATTCTCTCATTCTGACAACACATTTAGTAATTCTCTCATTCTGACAACACATTTAGTATTGCTCTCATTCTGACTGCCTGACTGTCTTTCTGCAGTAGATGGGTTGGGGGACAGGGGCTTAGGTGTGTGTCAGTAGAATATTGGGTTATGGCTAGCTAGTTGTGATAATAGAGTAGTGCAGACGTAACAATGGTTTAGGGGCTAGGGTTAGGGTGGTTAGGGTGGTTAGGGTGGTTAGGGGGGTTAGGGTGGCTAGGGGGGGTTAGGGGGGTAGGGTGGTTAGGGTGGTTAGGGTGGTTAGGGGGGTTAGGATGGTTAGGGTGGTTAGGGTGGTTAGGGGGGTTAGGATGGTTTAGGGGCTAGGGTGGTTAGGGTGGTTAGGGTGGTTAGGGGGGTTAGGGTGGCTAGGGGGGTTAGGGGGGTAGGGTGGTTAGGGTGGTTAGGGGGGTTAGGATGGTTAGGGTGGTTAGGGTGGTTAGGGGGGTTAGGATGGTTAGGGTGGTTAGGGGGGTTAGGGTGGCTAGGGGGGGTTAGGGGGGGTAGGGTGGTTAGGGTGGTTAGGGGGGTTAGGATGGTTAGGGTGGTTAGGGTGGTTAGGGGGGTTAGGATGGTTTAGGGGCTAGGGTGGTTAGGGTGGTTAGGGTGGTTAGGGTGGTTAGGGTGGTTAGGGGGGTTAGGGGGGGTAGGGTGGTTAGGGTGGTTAGGGTGGTTAGGGGGTTAGGGTGGTTAGGAAGGTTAGGGGGTTAGGGTGGTTAGGGGGGTTAGGGGGGTTAGGGGGTTAGGGGGTTAGGGTGGTTAGGGTGGTTAGGGTGGTTAGGGGGTTAGGGTGGTTAGGGTGGTTAGGGGGGTTAGGGTGGTTAGGAAGGTTAGGGGGTTAGGGTGGTTAGGGTGGTTAGGGTGGTTAGGGGGGTTAGGGTGGTTAGGGTGGTTAGGAAGGTTAGGGGGTTAGGGTGGTTAGGGGGGTTAGGGTGGTTAGGGTGGTTAGGAAGGTTAGGGGGTTAGGGTGGTTAGGGGGGTTAGGGTGGTTAGATGGTTAGGGTGGTTTAGGGCTAGGGTGGTTTAGGGGCTAGGGTGGTTAGGGTGGTTAGGGGGGTTAGGGTGGTTAGGGTGGTTAGGGTGGTTAGGGTGGTTTAGGGGCTAGGGTTAGGGGGGTTAGGGTGGTTTAGAGGGTTAGGGGGGTTAGGGGGTTAGGGTGGTTAGGGTGGTTAGGGGGGTTAGGGGGGTTAGGGTGGTTAGGGTGGTTTAGGGGCTAGGGTGGTTTAGGGGCTAGGGGGGTTAGGGTGGTTAGGGTGGTTTAGGGGTTAGGGGGGTTAGGGGGTTAGGGTGGTTAGGGGGGTTAGGGTGGCTAGGGTGGTTTAGGGGCTAGGGTGGTTTAGGGGCTAGGGTGGTTAGAGGGTTAGGGTGGCTAGGGTGGTTTAGGGGTTAGGGTGGTTAGGGTGGTTTAGGGGCTAGGGTGGTTTAGGGGCTAGGGTGGTTAGAGGGTTAGGGTGGCTAGGGTGGTTTAGGGGTTAGGGGGGTTAGGGGGTTAGGGTGGTTAGGGGGGTTAGGGTGGTTAGGGTGGTTTAGGGGCTAGGGTGGTTTAGGGGCTAGGGTGGTTAGAGGGTTAGGGTGGCTAGGGTGGTTTAGGGGTTAGGGGGGTTAGGGGGTTAGGGTGGTTAGGGGGGTTAGGGTGGTTAGGGTGGTTTAGGGGCTAGGGTGGTTAGGGTGGTTAGGGTGGTTAGGGGGGTTAGGGTGGCTAGGGGGGGGTTAGGGGGGTAGGGTGGTTAGGGTGGTTAGGGTGGTTAGGGGGGTTAGGATGGTTAGGGTGGTTAGGGTGGTTAGGGGGGTTAGGATGGTTTAGGGGCTAGGGTGGTTAGGGTGGTTAGGGTGGTTAGGGGGGTTAGGGTGGCTAGGGGGGGTTAGGGGGGTAGGGTGGTTAGGGTGGTTAGGGTGGTTAGGGGGGTTAGGATGGTTAGGGTGGTTAGGGTGGTTAGGGGGGTTAGGATGGTTTAGGGGCTAGGGTGGTTAGGGTGGTTAGGGTGGTTAGGGGGTTAGGGTGGTTAGGGTGGTTAGGGGGGTTAGGGGGGTTTAGGGGGGTAGGGTGGTTAGGGTGGTTAGGGTGGTTAGGGGGTTAGGGGGGTTAGGGTGGTTAGGAAGGTTAGGGGGTTAGGGTGGTTACGGGGGTTAGGGGGGTTAGGGGGTTAGGGTGGTTAGGGTGGTTAGGGTGGTTAGGGGGTTAGGGTGGTTAGGGGGGTTAGGGTGGTTAGGAAGGTTAGGGGGTTAGGGTGGTTAGGGTGGTTAGGGTGGTTTAGGGGGGTTAGGGTGGTTAGGGTGGTTAGGAAGGTTAGGGGGTTAGGGTGGTTAGGGGGGTTAGGGTGGTTAGGGTGGTTAGGAAGGTTAGGGGGTTAGGGTGGTTAGGGGGGTTAGGGTGGTTAGATGGTTAGGGTGGTTTAGGGGCTAGGGTGGTTTAGGGGCTAGGGTGGTTAGGGTGGTTAGGGGGGTTAGGGTGGTTAGGGTGGTTAGGGTGGTTAGGGTGGTTTAGGGGCTAGGGTTAGGGGGGTTAGGGTGGTTTAGAGGGTTAGGGGGGTTAGGGGGTTAGGGTGGTTAGGGTGGTTAGGGGGGTTAGGGGGGTTAGGGTGGTTAGGGTGGTTTAGGGGCTAGGGTGGTTTAGGGGCTAGGGGGGTTAGGGTGGTTAGGGTGGTTTATGGGTTAGGGGGGTTAGGGGGTTAGGGTGGTTAGGGGGGTTAGGGTGGCTAGGGTGGTTTAGGGGCTAGGGTGGTTTAGGGTCTAGGGTGGTTAGAGGGTTAGGGTGGCTAGGGTGGTTTAGGGGTTAGGGTGGTTAGGGTGGTTTAGGGGCTAGGGTGGTTTAGGGGCTAGGGTGGTTAGAGGGTTAGGGTGGCTAGGGTGGTTTAGGGGTTAGGGGGGTTAGGGGGTTAGGGTGGTTAGGGGGGTTAGGGTGGTTAGGGTGGTTTAGGGGCTAGGGTGGTTTAGGGGCTAGGGTGGTTAGAGGGTTAGGGTGGCTAGGGTGGTTTAGGGGTTAGGGGGGTTAGGGGGTTAGGGTGGTTAGGGGGGTTAGGGTGGTTAGGGTGGTTTAGGGGCTAGGGTGGTTAGGGGGTTAGGGTGGTTAGGGGGGTTAGGGTGGTTAGGGTGGTTTAGGGGCTAGGGTGGTTAGGGTGGTTAGGGTGGTTAGGGGGGTTAGGGTGGTTAGGGTGGTTTAGGGGTTAGGGGGGTTAGGGGGTTAGGGTGGTTAGGGGGGTTAGGGTGGTTAGGGTGGTTTAGGGGCTAGGGTGGTTAGGGGGTTAGGGTGGTTAGGGGGGTTAGGGTGGTTAGGGTGGTTAGGGGGGTTAGGAAGGTTAGGGTGGTTAGGGGGGTTAGGGTGGTTAGGGTGGTTTAGGGGCTAGGGTGGTTAGGGTGGTTAGGGGGGTTAGGGGGGTTAGGGTGGTTAGGGGGGTTAGGGTGGTTAGGGTGGTTAGGGTGGTTTAGGGGCTAGGGTGGTTTAGGGGCTAGGGTGGTTAGGGTGGTTAGGGTGGTTAGGGTGGTTAGGGGGTTAGGGTGGTTAGGGTGGTTTAGGGGGTTAGGGTGGTTTAGGGGCTAGGGTGGTTAGGGTGGTTAGGGTGGTTTAGGGGCTAGGGTGGTTAGGGGGTTAGGGTGGTTAGGGGGTTAGGGTGGTTAGGGGGGTTAGGGGGGTTAGGGGGTTAGGGTGGTTAGGAAGGTTAGGGGGTTAGGGTGGCTAGGAAGGTTAGGTGGTTAGGGTGGTTAGGGGGTTAGGGTGGTTAGTGTGGTTAGGGGGTTAGGGTGGTTGGGGGGTTAGGGGGTTAGCAGTAGAATAGCCTGGGGGGGGTTCTGCCATTCTCAGCCAGAGGACACACACTGTCACTACTTGTCTGCATCACTGTCTGCACTCACCGGTGTGTGTCAGTGTGTACAATATAGTGTGTGTGTGTGTGTGTGTGTGTTTGTGTGTGTGTGTGTCAGTGTCTGTCTGTGTCAGCTGCTTACAGCTGCCAGGCCATATTGTGTCCACCACACAGAAGTATTCCTGTCTGAGCTCTGATTGGCTAATACATAGCTCTGGGGCACTGAGGTGGAAAGAAGGGGAGAGAGGAATTAATGGGTCGCCGGTTCAAATCCCAGGTTGGACGGGGAAATCGGATTGCTACCCCAAATGATAAGATATCTTAATAAGATTATTATACCTCTGTGTAAATAATGCATTGTATGATCAATAGGAGAGTCAACTAACTTACTAGCTAGTCAAATCAATTCTGAGCTCTGAGCCATAAAACGTATTTAGTCAACTGAATAACTTGACTGTTATTTGACGGTGGTCATCTCTAGCTAATTAACAACAGTTGACCTCAAACATCACGAGAGAGAGAGAGAGAGACACACTTTAACTGTATTAATTGTGGTGTTGAGAGCTGGTTAACCCTTAAGTGTTTGGCCCTGAGGACATCATGAAAACTTAATCACACCACCTGGGAAAGGCAGCCATCTCAAGGACAGAGGGGGGGGGGGGGGGGCGGACACAAGAGAGGCAGACAAAGACACAGACACATACTGGTGATCAGTGACGTATGTTTATTCATCTCTTCTGCATGAATAGGAGGCGCTAAGCAGCAGGTTGCTGGTGATTGGGGATTATTTGGACCAATCAGCAGTTCGTCATATTGGATTGTGGTATAAAAGAGGTCATTGTGTGATGGTAAACCCTTATAATATGACTCATCTTAGGGTTAGGGGATCTGTAGGATACAACTACAGTGTTATATAATATAAATGACAGTTGTAAATGAGAACTTGTTCTCAACTGGCTTACCTGGTTAAATAAAGATGAAATAAATAAATAAATATGAAGTATTTGGTACTAGCTACCAGTATGTCTAATTTCATATCTTCAGTGTATGTGTGTGTGCATATATACAGTACAAGTCAAGGGTTGTTCTTTATTTGTAATATTTTCTACATTGTAGAATAATAGTGAAGACATCAAAATATGAAATAACACATATGGAATCATGTAGTAACCAAAAAAGTGTTAAACAAATAGCCACCCTTTGCCTTGATGACAACTTTGCACACTCTTGGCATTCTCTCAACCAGCTTCATGAGGCAGTCACCTGGAATGCATTTAAATTAACAGGTGTGCCTTCCTAAAAGTTAATTTGATGAATTTATTTCCTTCTTAATGTGTTTGAGCCAATCAGTTTTGTTGTGACAAGGTAGGGGGGGTATACAGAAGATAGCCCGATTTGGTAAAAGACCAAGTCCATTTTATGGCAAGAACAGCTCAAATAACCAAAGAGAAATGACAGTCCATCATTACTTTAAGACATGAAGTTCAGTTAATATGGAAATTGTCAAGAACTTTGAAAGTTTCTTCAAGTGCAGTCGCAAAAACCATCAAGCGCTATTATGAAACTGGCTCTCATGTGGACAACCACAAGAATGGAAGACCCAGAGTTACCTCTGCTGCAGAGGATAAGTTCATTAGAGTTACCAGCCTCAGAAATTGCAGCCCAAATAAATGCTTCACAGAGTTCAAGTAACTGACACATCTCAACATCAACTGTTCAGAGGGGACTGTGTGAATCAGGCCTTCATGGTCGAATATATGCCCTCCTGAGTGGCGCAGTGGTCTAAGGCATTGCATCGCAGTGCTAACTGTGCCACTAGAGATCCTGGTTCGAATCCAGGCTCTGTCGCAGCCGGCCGCGACCGGGAGACTCATGGGCGGCGCACAATTGGCCCAGCGTTGTCCAGGGTAGGGGAGGGAATGGCCGGCAGGGATGTAGCTCAGTTGATAGGGCA
>NW_028163413.1:75000-77500 GCF_964263955.1 Coregonus lavaretus
ACGAACTTATTTCCTCAAGCGTTGTAATGAAAAGGTGCCTCTCACTCGACCTGTTATTTCAATGTGATTTTCTGATAGCAGAAGTCGAATGTAAGTGTCTGGTGTAGACACGGCCACTGAGAGGAGAGGAGACACTGAGGAGACACTGAGGAGAGGAGACACTGAGGAGACACTGAGGAGAGGAGACACTGAGGAGAGGAGACACTGAGGAGAGAAGACACTGAGGAGAGGAGACACTGAGGAGTCACTGAGGAGAGGAGACACTGAGGAGACACTGAGGAGAGGAGACACTGAGGAGACACTGAGGAGAGGAGACACTGAGGAGACACTGAGGAGAGAAGACACTGAGGAGAGGAGACACTGAGGAGACACTGAGGAGAGGACACACTGAGGAGAGGAGACACTGAGGAGAGGAGACACAAAGGAGACACTGAGGAGAGGAGTCACTGAGGAGAGGAGACACAGGGGAGACACAGAAAAGACACAGAGGAGAGGAGACACAGAGGAGATACTGAGGAGAGGAGACACTGAGGAGAGGAGACACTGAGGAGACACTGAGGAGAGGAGACACTGAGGAGACACTGAGGAGAGGAGACACTGAGGAGAGGAGACACAGAATAGACAAAGGGGAGTCACAGAGGAGAGGAAACACAGAGAGGAGAGGAGACACTGAGAGGAGAGGAGACACAGAGGAGAGGAGACACTGAGAGGAGAGGAGACACAGAGGAGAGGAGACACTGAGAGGAGAGACTGAGGAGAGGAGAAACAGAGGAGAGGAGACACTGAGAGGAGAGGAGACACAGAGGAGAGGAGACACTGAGAGGAGAGACTGAGGAGAGGAGACACAGAGGAGAGGAGAAACAGAGGAGAGGAGACACAGAGGAGAGGAGACACTGAGAGGAGAGGAGACACAGAGGAGAGGAGACACTGAGAGGAGAGGAGACACAGAGGAGAGGAGACACAGAGGAGAGGAGACACTGAGAGGAGAAGAGACACAGAGGAGAGGAGTCACTGAGAGGAGAGACTGAGGAGAGGAGAAACAGAGGAGAGGAGACACTGAGAGGAGAGGAGACACAGAGGAGAGGGGACACTGAGAGGAGAGACTGAGGAGAGGAGACACAGAGGAGAGGAGAAACAGAGGAGAGGAGACACAGAGGAGAAGAGACACTGAGAGGAGAGGAGACACAGAGGAGAGGAGACACTGAGAGGAGAGGAGACACAGAGGAGAGGAGACACAGAGGAGAGGAGACACTGAGAGGAGAAGAGACACAGAGGAGAGGAGTCACTGAGAGGAGAGACTGAGGAGAGGAGACACTCGGGGAGAGGAGACACAGAGGAGAGGAGACACTGAGAGGAGAGGAGACACAGAGGAGAGGAGACACTGAGAGGAGAGGAGACACAGAGGAGAGGAGACACTGAGAGGAGAGGAGTCACAGAGGAGAGGAGACACAGAGGAGAGGAGACACTGAGAGGAGAGGAGACACAGAGGAGAGGAGTCACTGAGAGGAGAGACTGAGGAGAGGAGACACTCGGGGAGAGGAGACACAGAGGAGAGGAGACACTGAGAGGAGAGGAGACACAGAGGAGAGGAGACACTGAGAGGAGAGGAGACACAGAGGAGAGGAGACACAGAGGAGAGGAGACACTGAGAGGAGAGGAGACACAGAGGAGAGGAGTCACTGAGAGGAGAGACTGAGGAGAGGAGACACTCGGGGAGAGGAGCCACAGAGGAGAGGAGACACAGAGGAGAGGAGACACTGAGAGGAGAGGAGACACAGAGGAGACACTGAGGAGAAGAGACACTGAGAAGAAGAGACACTGAGAGGAGAGGAGTCACTGAGAGGAGACACAGAGGAGACACAGAGGAGAGGAGCCACAGTGGAGCCACACAAGGGAGAATATACATTGAGAGGAGAGGAGACACTGAGGAGAGGAGACACTGAGGAAAGGAGAAACACAGAGGAGAGGAGACATAGAGGAGAGGAGACACTGAGAGGTGAGGTTGAGAGGAGAAGAGACACTGAGAAGACAGGAATCACTGAGGAGTGAAGACACTGAGAGGAGACACTAAGAGGAGACACTGACAGGAGACAATGAGAAGTGAGGAGACACTGAGAAGAGAGGATATACTGAGAGCAGACACAGTGGATACAGTGAGAGGAGTGGAGACACTGAGATGAGACACAGAGGATAGGAGACACTGACAGTAGAGGAGACACAGAGGAGAGGAGACACTGACATTAGAGGAGACACAGAGGAGAGGAGACAGAGAGGACAGGATATAATGAGAGGAGAGGAGACAGAGGAGAGGAGTCACTGAGAAGAGACACTGAAAAGAAAGGAGAATTGAGCAGAGACACTGAAAGGAGAGGAGACAGAGGAGTAACTGAGAGGAGAGGAGTCACTGAGAGCAGACACTGAGACAGAGGAGACAATGAGAGTAGAGGAAACACAGAGGAGACACATATGAGAGGAGACACTGAGAGGAGACACTAAGAGG
>NW_028163413.1:82500-100000 GCF_964263955.1 Coregonus lavaretus
GAACACACACCTACTCAGAACACACACCTACTCAGAACACAGACCTACTCAGAACACAGACCTACAGAGAACTGATCTACTCAAAACACAGGCCTACTCAGAACCAAGTCCTGCAGAGCACAGACCTACTCAGAACACAGACCTACTCAGAGCACAAACCTACTCTGAACACAGACCTACTCAGAACACAGACCTACAGAGAACTGAACTATTCAGAACACAGGCCTACTCAGAACACAGACCTACTCAGAACACAGACCTACAGAGAACTGATCTACTCAAAACACAGGCCTACTCAGCACCAAGACCTATAGAGAATGGATCTACTCAGAACACAGACCTACTCAGAAACAAGACCTACATATAACTGATCTACTCAGAACACAGACGTACAGAGCACAGACCTACTCAAAACACAGACCTAATCAGAAAACAGAACTACATAGAACACATAATTACTCAGAGCATAGGCTTACTCAGAGCATTGGCTTACTCAGAACAAAGGCCTCCTCAGAACCACGAATTGCAGAACAAAGCTCTACTTAGAACACAGACCTACTCATAACACAGACCTACCCAGAACATAGACCTACTCAGAACACAGACATACTCAGAACACCGACCTACTGAACCCAAATCTACTCAGAACACAAACCTACTCAGAACACAGACCTATTCAGAACACAAAACTTCACAGACCTACAAAACACAGACCTATAGATCTCAGACCTACTTATAACACAGACATACAGATCACATACCTACTCAGAGCACATACCTACTCAGAGCACATACCTACTCAGAACAAAAACCTCCTCAGAACACAGATCTACTCAGAACACAAACCTACTTAGAACACAAACATACAAAACACAGACAACCTCAGAACAAAGACCAACTAAGGAAACAAAACTACTCAGAACAAAAACCTCCTCAGAATGAAGACCTACTCAGAACACAGACCTACTCAGAACACAAAACTTCTGAGAACACAAACCAACAGAACACAGAACTACTCAGAACACATGCCTAAGAACACAGACCTACTAAGAACACAGAGCTACTCAAAACACAGACCTTATCAGAAAACAGAACTACCTAGAACACTGGTCTACTCAAAACACAGGCCTACTCAGAACCACAAACTACAGAGCACAGCTCTAATTAGAAAACAGACCTACAGAGCACAGACCTACTCATAACACAGGAATACTAATAACACAGACCTACCCAGAACACATACCTACTCAGAACACAGACCTACAGAACAAAAATCTACTCATAACAGAGGCTTACTCATAAAACAGATCTACTCAGAATACAAACATCCAAGAACACTGGCCTACTCAGTACACAGACCTACTCAGAAAACAGGCTTTCTCAGAACACAGACCTACTCAGAAAACAGATTTACTTAGAACACAGACCTATTCAGAACACAGATCTACTCAGAAAACAGACCTACAGACCAGGTATCTAGCTAGCTATCATTAAGATGCTGTGAAAACAGGTCACTAGCTATCATCAAGATGGTGTGAAAACAGGTAGCTAGCTAGCTATCATCAAGATGCTGTGAAAACAGGTAGCTAGCTAGCTATCATCAAGATGCTGTGAAAACAGGTAACTAGCTATCATCAAGATGGTGTGAAAACAGGTAGCTAGCTAGCTATCATCAAGATGCTGTGAAAACTGGTATCTAGCTAGCTATCATCAAGATGCTGTGAAAACAGGTAGCTAGCTAGTTATCATTAAGATTCTGTGAAAACAGGTAGCTAGCTAGTTATAATTAAGATGCTGTGAAAACAGGTAGTGAGCTAGTTATCATTAAGATGCTCTGAAAACAGGTAGCTAGCTAGTTATCATCAAGATGCTGTGAAAACAGGTAGCTAGCTAGTTATCACTAAGATGCTGTGAAAACCGGTAGCTAACTATCTATCATCAAGATGCTGTGAAAACAGGTAGCTAGCTAATTATCATTAAGATGCTGTGAAAACAGGTAGTGAGGTAGCTATCATTAAGATGCTGTGAAAACAGGTAGCTAGCTAGTTATCATTAAGATGCTGTGAAAACAGGTAGTTAGCTAGCTATCATCAAGATGCTGTGAAAACAGGTAGCTAGCTAGCTATCATCAAGATGCTGTGAAAACAGGTAGCTAGCTAGTTATCATTAAGATGCTGTGAAAACAGGTAGTTAGCTAGCTATCATCAAGATGCTGTGAAAACCTCAACCTTGCCACTTACTAGTTTTTCAGTCACCTACCACTCCAACAGCCCTCCACTGCCCTGTGTGGGTACGGTAGATCCAAGATAGACATTGTAGGCACCCTCCAGGTCCCAGTACACTACGGCACCAAACATCTGCCATCATTCACATTTCATGTTGCAAAGCGGGGTGCCAACCTCCTGGGCCTCGACCTCTTCACAGGCTTGGGATTCACACTGAGAGATGACAGTGGGTCAGCTATCTACCAGGTTACCTGCACATGGCAACAGAACTGGCCGACTCTGTTTGATGGACTGGGCTGCCTCACAGCCTTTACTCACAGGCCCCTAGTGAATCCGGAAGTGACCCCAGTCATGCAGCCCCTGCGGCGCATTCCCTTTGCACTGCGTGATGACGTCACAAAAGATCTCCAGTCACAGTTGGATGCAGGCATCATTGAGCCAGTAAACGCTGCCCCCTGGATTTCAAACTTGGTCATTGCAACTAAAAAGTCAGGTGGAATCCGGACCTGTGTGGATCTCCGTGCTGTGAACAAGGCCGTTGTCCCGGATAAGGACCCCTAACCTACAGCTGAGGAGCTGACCACACAATTCCATGGCTCCACGATCTTCACGAAGCTTGACCTTCGTCAGGGTTATCTTCAGGTACCCCTACATGCAGCTAGCAGAGACCTCACAGCCTTTGTCACACATGCTGGCGTGTTCAGATATACACGCATGCCTTTTGGACTTAGCTCCGCCCCAAGCTGCTTCCAGAAGGTGATGAGTACCATCCTCGCTGGAATACCTGGGGTGGCGGTCTATCTGGATGACATCGTGGTCCACGGCCCTGACCTCCACATCCATGATTATCGACTCCACAGAGTATTCAGTGCTCTACTGCGGAACAACCTGACCCTTAACGGTGGAAAGTGCACCTTTGCAGCTCCAGCCGTCGAGTTTGTGGGCTTCCGCCTGTCGGCCAAAGGCATTGCCCCACTCATGTCGAACATTGAAGCCGTCCACCGGATCCCGGAACCGACCTCAGCCTCTCAGGTGGCCTCATTCTTGGGCATGACAGCCTACTACCTCCGGTTTCTGCCCCACTACTCTCAGACCACAGCGCCCCTTCGCCAGCTCCTCAAGAAGGATGAGCCATGTACCTGGACGGCAGCCGGCTCAGACGCGGTCCGCTCACTGAAGAGCCAGCTCACCACAGTCCCAGTCTTGGCTCACTTTGACCCCGTCTGCCCCACCATTGTCACGTGATGCCTCAGCTGGAGCACTAGGAGCTGTCCTCTCACAGCTGCAGAATGGCGTTGAGAGGCCCGTCGCCTTCGCCTCAAGGGCCCTGAGCCCCACAGAACAACGGTACTCTGTGGGTGAACGAGAAGCACTGGCCTGTGTCTGGGCGTGCGAAAGGTGGCACCTCTACCTATATGGCCGTCTGTTCACACTCCGAACCGACCACCAGTCCCTCACAACGCTACTGTCAGCATCAGGAACTGGCCACAAGCCACTTCGGCTGCACAGATGGGCCGACCGCCTCAGACAGTATGACTATCAGCTGAAGTTCACTCCGGGGAGGGATAACGTGGTGGCAGACCTCCTCTCACGCTCCTTTGACGCTCCTACTCCGACCGTCTTGCCAGACGACAACGAAACAGAGCTTGTACAAATGCTCTACGCTCCTCTTCAGTCAGTCGTCTCACTGGAGGAGCTGAAGCAAGTATCGGAACAGGATCCCACACTGTCTACCCTGCGCACCTACATACGCACTGGATGGCCAGCACATGTGCCGGAAGAGCTGGAGACTTTCGCCAGGGTGAAGCACGAACTTTCTTGCTGGGAAGAAGTCTGTGTCTCTCGAGGGTTTTGCACTGTGGTCCCGAGTGGCCTGCGTGCGCGTGTTCTAACCATGGCGCACGAGGGTCACTTGGGCATAGTGAAGGTCAAACAGCGATGTCGAGACCTTGTGTGGTGGCCAGGCATCGACCACGACATTGAAGCCCTGGTCAGGGATTGTGCTGCATGTGTCCTCAGTGGGAAAACAGGACAGTCCGCCCCACCCCCCCCCCTGCAGCCTCTCGCATGGCCGTCCCACCCCTGGGAGCACATCCAACTGGACATCTGTGGCGAGATCCATGGACACGCAGTCCCTCACCATCAGCGCTTCCTGGTGGTGGTGTATGACCTCCACTCTAAGTGGCCAGAAGTGGTTCCTGTCGGAACTGTCACAGCACAGGCCATCGTGGACATCCTAGACAGCCTGTTCACAAGGTGGGGCCTACCCCTCACCCTTACCACGGACAATGGGCCCCAGCTAACCTCTGCCGAGCTCTGCCAGCTAACCTCTGCCACTGGACAGACTCAGAACACAGAGAGTAGCAGAACCGGCGACTAGGCGCACCCAAGAACAGCAGGCAGTGACCAGACACCAAAGAGCAATGAAACAGCGTTTTGACAAGGCACACAGGGTGAAGAAGTCGATCATCCAAGTGTCAGACTGGGTCCGAGCCCGACGGCCTCAGCGGTGCAACAAAATGGCCTCATTCTGGTCGGACCCCTTGCAGGTCAGTCGACAACTGGGGCCCGCCACATTCATGATGAGCAATGGATCACGCTGGCACGCCAGCCGCCTCAGAAAAGTCCCTGCCCCTCGAGGAACACGAAGGCACACAAAACAGACATGCAGGCCAGAGACGCCACCGGATGGACCTCCTCCACCACTACCACCCGAGCCCCAGCCTCTGTGGGCTCCCCAAGGGCCAGAGCCACAAGCGGTGGCGGTTGAAGAAAGGCCTATGCGGGCGCGAACTCGCCCTGCTTATCTGGGGGACTACTTAACCTCTTTTCATTCTTAGGCTCCGTCAGGTGTCTTAGTCAACCTCCAGGTTAATGGACTGAACTGGCTAGTTTGGAGAGTCCATCCGTTTAAGGGTTAATGTTTATTTCTTACAGGTATCACTCTAGGTTCTTGCCCTATGGACATTTTATATATGGTACCAGTCCCTGGTTTTGGAAAGGGGGGGAAATGTTATGTATGGTACGACGTGCTGTACGTCGTACTGTACGTTGTTATGGTTTACGACAGTGTGCTGCTTTACGGATGAATGGGTTATCAGAATGTGTGGCACATGTCATTAAACGACAGAGTGATATACAATGTGAAACTGTGCAGATGTCCGTTCTTCTACAGCTAGGCTAGATATAACATAGCTAGCTATCATCAAGATGCTGTGAAAACAGGTAGGTAGCTAGCTATCATTAAGATGCTGTGAAAACAGGTAGCTAGCTAGTTATCATTAAGATGCTGTGAAAACAGGTAGGTAGCTAGCTATCATTAAGATGCTGTGAAAACAGGTAGCTAGCTAGTTATCATTAAGATGCTGTGAAAACAGGTAGTTAGCTAGCTATCATCAAAATGCTGTGAAAACAGGTAGTGAGCTAGCTATCATTAAGATGCTCTGAAAACAGGTAGCTAGCTAGTTATCATCAAGATGCTGTGAAAACAGGTAGCTAACCCTAACCCTAACCCTAACCCTAACCACACACACAGCAAAGCCCAGCCCAGCCCAGCCCAGCCCAGCCCAGCCCAGCAGACCAATGACCCAGGAGATGGAGGTGAGTCTGATTAGGGATGGCGAGTGGAGGTGGAGGGGGGGTGGGAGGGGGATTCTAAGGGTGTGTGAGGAGGGGTTGAGGTTGAGGGGAGGTAGGGGTAGAAGGGAATTTTAGTGAGGCCGAGGGCAGGGTGTGTGTGATGCTGGGGGAGGGAGGAGGGAACAGTAGGGAATGGTGTCAGCTGCGCAGGCAGCAGGGAAAGCCGACATCTTAATAAAACAGCCTCAGGCTAAACCCATTAAAGGCCTCAGAGCCTGTTTCCACTGCTGGCCAGGTAGCACACACACACACACACATTTATTATATATGGATCTGCGTGTGTCTGTCTGTCTTGTCTGTCTGTCCATGTGTAAGGGCCTGTCTTTGTGCATGGTGTGTGACGTTACAGACAGTCTGACTATTGTGGCATTACAGTAGTCAAGGGAAATGGAGGAATACCAAGAAGGGGGAAAACCTTACTCAAAACACACGTACACACACACACACACACACACACACAGTATGTAAACTATACTACAGGCCTAGCTGGTGGAGTTGTCATGTTAACTTAAAATGTCTAATAGAGAGAGACATAAATGTTTGTGTGTTTAATGTTAACTGTTAATCTGTAATTGTTGATTTCGCTTTCTTTGGCAAAGGAAACATTGTTTCCCATGCCAATAAAGCCCCTTTGAATGATATTGGAATTTGAAATGAGAGAGCGAGAGAGAGAGGGAGCTTGAGCTCAGGTATATTTAATATATACATGAATTAATTGGCAAAAACACTAGACAATCAACAGCCCCAGGTCTCACTCTTAATGACACAGAAATCAAATGCCTCCTGTAGTCAGATGACCTGATTCTGCTGTTCCCCACAAAAGAGGGGTACAGCAACACTTAGACCATCTGCAGCAGTTCTGTCAGACCTGGACACTGACAGTCAAAAAGACAAATCAAATTAAAAATCGGATTTTATTTGTCACATGCTTGGTAAACAACAGGTGTAGACTAACAGTGAAATGCTTACTTATGGGTCCTTTTCCAACAATGCAGAGTTAAATATAAAGAAATATTAATAGAAATATTGATGAGGAATAAATACACTATGAATCAAAAATAACATGGCTATATACAAATCAAATCAAATTGTATTTGTCACATGCGCCGAATACATCAGGTGTAGACCTTACAGTGAAATGCTTACTTACAAGCCCTTAACCAACAATGCAGTTTTAAGAAAGAATACCCAAACAAATCACAAAAAAACACCTCTGACACCGCCTGGTATAGAGGTGCTGGATGGCAGGAAGCTTGGCCCCAGTGATGTACTGGGCCGTACGCACTACCCTCTGACACCGCCTGGTATAGAGGTCCTGGATGGCATGAAGCTTGGCCCCAGTGATTTACTGGGCCGTACACACTACCCTCTGTAGTGCCTTGTGGTCAGAGGCCGAGCATTTGCCATTCCAGGCAGTGATGCAACCAGTCAGGATGCTCTCGATGGTGCAGCTGTAGAGCCTTTTGAGGATCTGAGGACCCATGCCAAATCTTTTCAGTCTCCTCAGGGGGAATAGGTTTTGTCATGCCCTCTTCACGACTGTCTTGGTGTGCTTGGACCATGTTAGTTTGTTGGTGATGTGGACACCAAGGAACTTGAAGCTCTCAACCTGCTCCACTACAGCCCCGTTGATGAGTATGGGGGCGTGCTCGGTCCTCTTCTTTTTCCTGTAGTCCACAATCATCTCCTTTGTCTTGATCACGTTGAGGGAGAGGTTGTTGTCCTGGCACCACACAGCCAGGTCTCTGACCTCCTCCCTATAGGCTGTCTCGTCGTTGTCGGTGATCAGGCCTACCACTGTTGTGTCATCGGCAACCTTAATGATAGTGTTGGAGTCGTGCCTGGCCATGCAGTCATGAGTGAACAGGGAGTACAGGAGGGGACTGAGCATGCACCCTTGAGGGGCCCCCGTGTTGAGGATCAGTGTGGCGGATGTGTTGATACCTACCCTTACCACCTGGGGGTGGCCCGTAAGGAAGTCCAGGATCCAGTTGCAGAGGGAGGTGTTTAGTCCCAGGGTCCTTAGCTTAGTGATGAGCTTCGAGGGCACTATGGTGTTGAACGCTGAGCAGTAGTCAATGAATAGCATTCTCACATAGGTTTTCCTTTTGTCCAGGTGTTAAGGGCAGTGTGGAGCGCAATAGAGATTGCATCATCTGTGGATCTGTTGGGGCGGTATCCAAATTGGAGTGGGTCTAGGGTTTCTGGGAGAATGGTGTTGATGTGAACCATGACCTGCCTTTCAAAGGACTTCAAGGCTACAGACGTGAGTGCTACGGGTTGGAAGTCATTTCGGTAGGTTCCCTTAGTGTTCTTGGCCACAGGGACTATGGTGGTCTGCTTGAAACATGTTGGTATTACAGACTCAGACAGGGAGAGGTTGAAAATGTCAGTGAAGACACTTGCCAGTTGGTCAGTGCATGCTCGGAGTACACGTCCTGATAATCTGTCTGCCCTGCAGCCTTGTGAATGTTGACCTGTTTAAAAGTCTTACTCACATCGGCTACGGAGAGCGTGATCACACAGTCGTCCGGAACAGCTGATGCTCTCATGCATGTTTCAGTGTTACTTGCCTTGAAGCGAGCATAGAAGTAATTTAGCTCGTCTGGTAGGCTTGTGTCACTGGGCAGCTCGCGGCTGTGCTTTCCTTTGTAGTTTGTAATAGTTTTCAAGCCCTGCCACATCAGACGAGCGTCAGAGCCGGTGTTGTACGATTCAATCTTAGTCCTGTATTGACGCTTTGCCTGTTTGATGGTTTGTCGGAGGGCATAGCGGGATTTCTTATAAGCTTCCGGGTTGTAGTCACACTCATTGAAAGCGGCAGCTCTACCCTTTAGCTCAGTGTGGATGTTTCCTGTAATCCATGGCTTCTGGTTGGGATATGTACGTACAGTCACTGTGGGGACGACATCATCGATGCACTTATTGATGAAGCCAGTGAAAAATGTGGTGTACTCCTCAATGCTATCGGAAGAATCCCGGAACATGTTCCAGTCTGTGCTAGCAAAACAGTCCTGTAGCTTAGCATCTGCCTCATCTGACCACTTTTTCATTGACCAAGTCACTGGTGCTTCCTGCTTTAGTTTTTGCTTGTAAGCAAGAATCAGGAGGATATAATTATGGTCAGATTTGACAAATGGAGGGCGAGGGAGAGCTTTGTACGCGTCTCTCTGTGTGGAGTAAAGGTGGTCTAGAGATTTTTTTCCTCTGGTTGCACATTTAACATGCTGGTAGAACATATCCCTGCATTAAAGTCCCCGGCCACTAGGAGTGCCGCCTCTGGATGAGCGTTTTCCTGTTTGTTTATGGCCGTATACAGTTCATTGAGTGCGGTCTTAGTGCCAGCATCGGTTTGTGTTGGTAAATAGACAGCTACGAAAAATATAGATGAAAACTCTCTTGGTAAATAGTGTGGTCTACAGCTTATCATGAGATACTCTACCTCAGGCGAGCAAAACCTTGAGACTTCCTAAGATATCGTGCACCAGCTGTTGTTTACAAATATACACAGACCGCCACCCCTTGTCTTACCAGAGGCTGCTGTTCTATCCTGCCGATGCAGTGTATAACCCACCAGCTGTATGTTATTCATGTCTTCGTTCAGCCACGACTTGGTGAAACATAATATATTACAGTTTTTAATGTCCCGTTGGTAGGATATTCGTGCCATGGAGTACCAGTACCGAGTCCATGTGCAGGGGTACCAGGTAATTGAGGTAGCTATGTACATATAGGTAGGGGTAAAGTGACTAAGCAACAGGATATATATTAAACTGAGCTGTAGCAGCAGCCAGTGGAGGCTCCTCAGAGGAGGAAAGGGAGGACCTTCCTAGTCAGTGAATTTCTGAAAAATAAAAACATTAAAAAAGGTTAAGCAAACGGAACAAACCGGGGGTGGACCTACATGAATTTGTCCAATAGAAACTGTCATTTTAGTTGCAAAACTGTTTGGACTAATGATTACACCCTAGATCAGCTAGATGCAGGCAAGAGTGTGTCACTGTCTGTCACCTTCATTACTCCAATTTGTCTCTCGACCTGTGCACCTACGTTGTAAACGTTGATTCTTAGGCTAGGTTGTAGCAACCTCATGAGTCCAGTGTGTGTGCATTGAGTCAGTGCAAGAGAGTTAGTTCAAAAAATGCAGGTGGTCCAGGTAGCCATTTGATTCGCTATTTAGCAGCCTTGTTTATCAGTCTTATGGCTTGGAGGTAGAAACTCTTCAGGGTCCTGTTGGTTCCAGACTTGGTGCACTAGTAGAGCTTGCCGTGCAGTAGCAGGGAGTCTTTGACCATTTTTTGTGCTTTCCTCTGACACCGCCTAGTATAGAGGTCCTGGATGGCAGGGAGTTCGACCCCAGTGATGTACTGGGCCGTGCGCACTAACCTCTGTAGAAAAAAAAAGTATGATATTCCAGAAAAGGTCCAGATGTCAGGGAAAGCGATATCCATTTTTACTGAGCTCCACTAATATACAACACACAGTCTCCTACACATATGGGGACTAAACCTGGCTGGGAATGAACTGAAGTACAAAGCAAGGAGGGCTTTAAACAATCTATTCAATTAGACATACCAATTAGGACCTGGCTCAAAATATTCTAATCAATAATATAACCAATAGCATTGCAGTGAAGTGTGGGGTCCGCTTACAAAACAGGAATGTGGCAAATGGGACAAACACCCAACTGAATGCTGCATGCAGAATTCTGTAAGCACATCCTCAGAGTACAGATAACAAACAACTCATGCAAGCAGAATTAGGCTAATTACCTCTTCTGATTAATATCTAAAAAAGAGCCACCAAATTGTATAATCATTTAAAAAAGAGTGCTAACAGTCGGTATATTGATAACATGTGTGAAATGCTTGATAATGTATGTGATGTCAATAGAGAGGTATACTTTCTGGGTGATTTAAATATTGACTGGCTTTCATCAGGCTGCCCAATCAAGAGAAAGCTTCAAACTGTAACTAGTTCCTGCAACCTGGTTCAGGTTATCAATCAACCTACCAGGGTAGTTACAAACAGTACAGGAATGAAATCATCAACATGTATTGATCATATCTTTACCAATGCTGCAGAGATTTGTTTGAAAGCAGTATCCAAATCCATCGGATGTAGTGATCACAATATATTAGCCATATCTAGGAAAACCAAAGATCCAAAGGCTGGGCCTAATATTGTGTATAAGAGGTCATACAATATGTTTTGTAGTGATTCATATGTTGATGTTGTAAATAATATTTGCTGGTCTGTGGTGTGTAATGAGGAGCAACCAGACACTTCACACATTTATGAAATTGCTTATTCCAGTTATTATTATTTTATTTATTTATTTTATTTCACCTTTATTTAACCAGGTAAGCCAGTTGAGACCAAGTTCTCATTTACAACGGCGACCTGGCCAAGATAAAGCAAAGCAGTGCGATAAAAACAACAACACAGAGTTACATATGGAATAAACAAAACATAAAGTCAAAAATACAAAGGTAGAAGGTACGGTGGGATTCGAAATGGTCGGTGATCTGTTTGTTAACTTTCAAATACTTTCGAAAGGCAGGGCAGGATGGATATAGGTCTGTAACAGTTTGAATCTAGAGTGTCACCCCCTTTGAAGAGGGGGATGACCGCGGCAGCTTTCCAATCTCTGGGGATCTCAGACGATACGAAAGAGAGGTTGAACAGGCTGGTGATAGGGGTTGCGACAATCTCGGCGGTTCATTTTTAGAAAGAAAGGGTCCAGATTGTCTAGCCCAGCTGATTTGTAGGGGTCCAGATTTTGCAGCTCTTTCAGAACATCAGCTGTCTGAATTTGGGTGAAGGAGAAGAGGGGGGGGGCATGGGCAAGTTGCAGCGGAGGGTGCAGAGCTGGTGGCTGGGGTAGGGGTAGCCAGGTGGAAAGCATGGCCAACCGTAGCAAAATGCTTGTTGAAATTTTTGATTATCGTAGATTTATCGGTAGTGACAGTGTTTCCTAGTCTCAGTGCAGTGGGCAGCTGGGAGGAGGTGCTCTTATTCTCCATGGACTTTACAGTGTCCCAAAACATTTAGGAGTTAGTGCTACAGGATGCAAATTTCGGTTTGAAAAAGTTAGCCTTTGCTTTCCTAACTGATTGTGTATATTGGTTGCATATCGCGGGGGCTGTTCGATGCTAATGCAGTAAGCCACAGGATGTTTTTGTGCTGGTCAAGGGCAGTGAAGTCTGGGGTGAACCAGGGGCTATATCTGTTCTTAGTTCTGCATTTTTTGAATGGGGCATGCTTATTTAAGATGGAGAGGAAAGCACTTTTAAAGAACAACCAGGCATCCTCTACTGACGGAATGAGGTCAATATCCATCCAGGATTCCCGGGCCAGGTCAATTAGAAAGGCCTGCTCGCTGAAGTGTTTTAGGGAGCATTTGACAGTGATGAGGGGTGGTCGTTTGACCGCGGACCCGTTACGGATGCAGGCAATGAGGCAGTGATCGCTGAGATCCGGGTTGAAGACAGCAGAGTTGTATTTAGAGGGTAAATTAGTCAGGATGATATCTATGAGGGTGCCCATGTTAACGGATTTAGGGTTGTACCTGGTAGGTTCCTTGATAATTTGTGTGAGATTGAGTGCATCTAGTTTAGATTGTAGGACGGCCGGGGTGTTAAGCATATCCCAGTTTAGGTCACCAAGCAATACGAACTCTGAGGATAGATGGGGGGCAATCAATTCACATATGGTGTTCAGGGCACAGCTGGGGGCTGAGGGGGATCTGTAGCAAGCGGCAACAGTGATTACAGTGGAGGTAAACCTAAGCGTTGGGTAAAGATGAAAGCGGTAGCATCACTGGAGTCACCGATTGAGCCGGTCTCCGCGTGTGTGGGGGGTGGGACAAAGGATCTATCTGAGACAGGTTGAGCAGGACTGGGGGCTGTTCCGGTTAGTTAGAACTAACCGGAACAGCAATAGGCAAGGCATATTGACATGGGACAGAGGCATAAAGCAGTCACAGGTGTTATTTGAGAGAGCTAAGACAACAGCTGGTAATGACGACGAAAGTTTGAGCTGAGGCTAAACAGATCAACCGGATGGGGTACCGTGTAAAGGAACAGTCCAGCAGGCATCAGCTGTGTAGCTGAGTGATCATAAGGTCCAGTGAACAGCAATAAGTAAGTCCGGGAGCAGTTCAGTGGCTGCTACGCTACAGGCGAGCTGGAGGCACGGCTGTTGATTGCGTGTGCTAGCGGGCCGAGGCAAGCAGATGGATCTTCGTGGTTACTAATAAGCATGCACCCATTAAGAAAATGACTGTAAAAACTGTTAAATCCCTGTGGATTGATGAGGAATTGAAAAATGGTTGAGAGGGATAAGGCAAAAGGAATAGCAAATAATGGCACAACCGATTGGCAAATTGAGAAATCATGTGATGAAACTGAATAAAAAGAAGAAGAAACTACACTATGAAACAAAGATAAATGACATAAAGAACGATAGTAAAAAGCTTTGGAGCACCTTCAATTACATTTTGGAAAAAAAGCCAAACTCAGCTCCATCATTCATGGAATCAGATGGCTCATTGAGCACAAATGATATTGCCAACTATTTTTTATGATTTTTTCATTGGCGAGACTGGCAAACGTAGGCATGACATGCTAGCAACAAACGCTGACACTACACATCCAAGTATATCTGACCAAATTATGAAAGACATGTATTTGTCACGCCCTGGCTCTGGGGACTCTTGTATGTTGAGCCAGGGTGTTAGTTTCGTTGTGTAGTGTCTATGTTTCGTTTTCTATGTTCATATTCTAGGTTATGTGTTTCTATGTTGGCCGGGGTGGTTCTCAATCAGAGGCAACGAGAATCAGCTGTTGCTTGTTGTCTCTGATTGGGAATCATACTTAGGCAGCCTTTTGTGCACTTGTTATTCGTGGGATCTTGTTCCGTGTAGGTTTGTGTTTGTGAACCGAGGACTTCACGTATCGTTTTTGTTCGTGTGGTGAATTTAATAAAATATGTACGCATATCACGCTGCGCCATGGTCCGCTCATTATAACGTTCATGACAGAAGATCCCACCAATACAGGACCAAGCAGCGTGCCCAGGAGCAAACGCCGGAGGTAACGTTAGTGGATGTCCTCCTCGGTTGGGGGCAGATCACGGAGGAGGAGGCCGTCCGTTACCGGAGGGCGATGAAGGGGGAGACCCAGGCAGGAGAGGAGAAGCGGTGCCAACCGGGCCGTCGTCGGACAGGCGAGAGGCACCCCCAATAAAAAAAATTGGGGGGGCACATGGCATGGACGACGGGGCTGCTGGAGGCAGATAAAGGGCGAGTTTGTGGACGAGGAGAGAAGGACACCAGGTTACGGGGGCCATTGGTCAGTAGAGGGAAGGAGAGTGTAGAGGCACGGCGAGAGGTACTGAGGTGTGTTACCAGTCCGGTCCGGCCCGTTCCTGATCCCCACACAAGGCCAGTGGTGTGTGTTCCCAGTACGGTCCGGCCTGTTCCTGCCCTTCGCACCAAGCCAATGGTGTGCGTCGCCAGCCCAGCCCGGCCTGTTCCTGCACCTCGCACCAAGCCAATGGTGCGCGTCGCCAGCCCGGTCCGGCCTGTTCCTGCTCCTCGCACCAAGCCAATGGTGCGCGTCGACCAGCCCGGCCCGGCCTGTTCCTGCTCCCCGCACCAAGCCAATGGTGCGCGTCGCCAGCCCGGCCCGGCCTGTTCCTGCCGCTCGCACCAAGCCTATGGTGCGCGTCGCCAGCCCGGCCTGTTCCTGTTCCTGCCCCTCGCACCAAGCCAATGGTGCGCGTCGCCAGCCCGGCCCGGCCTGTTCCTGCTCCCCGCACCAAGCCAATGGTGCGCGTCGCCAGCCCGGCCCGGCCTGTTCCTGCCCCTCGCACCAAGCCAATGGTGCGCGTCGACAGCCCGGCCCGGCCTGTTCCTGCCCCTCGCACCAAGCCAATGGTGCGCGTCGCCAGCCCGGCCCGGCCTGTTCCTGCGCCTCGCACCAAGCCTGTGGTGCACGTCGCCAGCCCGGCCCGGCCTGTTCTTGCCCCTCGCACCAAGCCTATGGTGCGCGTCGCCAGCCCGGCCCGGCCTGTTCCTGCTCCCCGCACCAAGCCTGTGGTGCCCGTCGCCAGCCCGGCCCGGCCTGTTCCTGGCCCGGCCCGGCCTGTTCCTGCCCCTCGCACCAAGCCAATGGTGCGCGTCGCCAGCCCGGCCCCGCCTGTTCCTGCCCCTCGCACCAAGCCAATGGTGCGCGACGCCAGCCCGGTCCGGCCCGTTCCTGCTCCCCGCACCAAGCCAGTGGTGCGCGTCGTCAGCCCGGCCCGGCCTGTTCCTGCTCCCCGCACCAAGCCTGTGGTGCCCGTCGCCAGCCCGGCCCGGCCTGTTCCTGGCCCGGCCCGGCCTGTTCCTGCCCCTCGCACCAAGCCAATGGTGCGCGACGCCAGCCCGGTCCGGCCCGTTCCTGCTCCCCGCACCAAGCCAGTGGTGCACGTCGTCAGCCCGGCCCGGCCTGTTCCTGCTCCCCGCACCAAGCCTGTGGTGCCCGTCGCCAGCCCGGCCCGGCCTGTTCCTGGCCCGGCCCGGCCTGTTCCTGCCCCTCGCACCAAGCCAATGGTGCGCGTCGCCAGCCCGGCCCCGCCTGTTCCTGCCCCTCGCACCAAGCCAATGGTGCGCGACGCCAGCCCGGTCCGGCCTGTTCCTGCTCCCCGCACCAAGCCTGTGGTGCGCGTCGTCAGCCCGGTCTGGCCCATTCCTGCTCCCCGCACCAAGCCTGTGGTGCGCATCGTCAGTCCGGTCCGGCCCGTTCCTGCTCCCCGCACCAAGCCAGTGGTGCGCGTCGTCAGCCCGGTCCGGCCCATTCCTGCTCCCCGCAGCAAGCCTGTGGTGCGCGTCGTCAGTCCGGCACAGCCCGTGCCTGGTCAGGTACCGGTCAGCTGCTCCACACCGGAGCCTAAGCAATCCGCTCCACCGATGTCCAGTCCAGCTCCAGCCAGCGGGACCAGGGGCACTACGGGGGGGTTGTTAGAGGGTGGTGGTCACGCCCGGAGCCGGATCCGCCTCCGAGGTGGAATGCCCACCCGGCCCCTCCCCTGTTGGGTTTATGTTGGCGCGGTCGCAGTCCGCGCCTTTGGGGGGGGGGGGGGGTACTGTCACGCCCTGGCTCTGGGGACTCTTGTATGTTGAGCCAGGGTGTTAGTTTCGTTGTGTAGTGTCTATGTTTCGTTTTCTATGTTCATATTCTAGGTTATGTGTTTCTATGTTGGCCGGGGTGGTTCTCAATCAGAGGCAATGAGAATCAGCTGTTGCTTGTTGTCTCTGATTGGGTACCATACTTAGGCAGCCTTTTGTGCACTTGTTATTCGTGGGATCTTGTTCCGTGTAGGTTTGTGTTTGTGAACCGAGGACTTCACGTATCGTTTTTGTTGTTTTTGTTCGTGTGGTGAATTTAATAAAATATGTACGCATATCACGCTGCGCCTTGGTCCACTTTTCATGACGATCGTGACAGTATTGTAATTTTGAATTCAGTAAAGTGAGTGTGGAAGAGGTGAAAAAATTATTGTTGTCTATCAACAATGACAAGCCACCGGGGTCTGACATCTTGGATGGAAAATGACTGAGGATAGTAGTGGACGATATTGCCACTCCTATTTGCCATATTTTCTATTTAAGCCTACTAGAATGTGTGTGCCCTCAGGCCTGGAGGGAAGCAAAAGTCATTCCACTACCTAAGAATAGTAAAGCCCCCTTTACTGGCTCAAATAGCCGACCAATCATCCTGTTACCAACCCTTAGTAAACTATAACTACTGTGGGATAAGCGTCAACAGCAACCTTGGGAAAATCCTCTGAATTATCATTAAAAACAGACTTGTACATTTCCTCAGTGAAAACAATGTACTGAGCAAATGTCAAATTGGGTTTTTACCAAATTGTCACACCCTGGCTCTGGGACTCTATATGTTGAGCCAGGGTGTGTTCATTCTGTTGTGTTTATTTCTATGTTGGCTAGAGTGACTCCCAATCAGAGGCAACGAGTGTCAGCTGTCGTTGGTTGTCTCTGATTGGGAGCCATATTTAAACTGTCTGTTTTCCCTTTGTGTTTGTGGGTTTTTGTTCCGTGTTGGTCATTGTTACCGTGGACTTCACGAGTCGTTTCTTGTTTTGTTTATTGTTGTCTATTATCACTAAAGATAATAAAGTTTAAACATGTTCGTTCATCACGCTGCGCCTTGGTCTATTCAATACGACGATCGTGACACAAATTACCGAACGACAGACCACGTATTTACCCTGCACACCCTAATTGACAAACAAACAAACCAAAATAAAGGCAAAGTCTTCTCATGCTTTGTTGATTTCAAAAAAGCTTTTGACTCAATTTGGCATGAGGGTCTGCTATACAAATTGATGGAAAGTGGTGTTGGGGGAAAAACATACAACATTTAAAAATCCATGTACACAAACAACAAGTGTGCGGTTAAAATTGGCAAAAAACACACACTTTTCTTTCCAATGGGCCGTGGGGTGAGACAGGAATGCAGCTTAAGCCCCACCCTCTTCAACGTATATATCAATGAATTGGCGAGGGCACTAGAACAGTCTGCAGCACCCGGCCTCACCCTACTAGAATCTGAAGTCAAATGTCTACT
>NW_028163413.1:107500-112182 GCF_964263955.1 Coregonus lavaretus
CCATGTTGTATAGAGAATTAATAGTACTTACCTACCATGTTTTATAGAGAATTAATAGTCATTACCTACCATGTTGTATAGAGAATTAATAGTAGTTACCTGCCATGTTTTATAGAGAATTAATAGTCATTACCTGCCATGTTGCATAGAGAATTAATAGTAGTTACCTGCCATGTTGTATAGAGAATTAATAGTAGTTACCTGCCATGTTGTATAGAGAATTAATAGTAGTTACCTGCCATGTTGTATAGAGAATTAATAGTAGTTACCTGCCATGTTGTATAGTGAATTAATAGTAGTTACCTGCCATGTTGTATAGAGAATTAATAGTAGTTACCTGCCATGTTGTATAGAGAATTAATAGTAGTTACCTGCCATGTTGTATAGAGAATTAATAGTAGTTACCTGCCATGTTGTATAATGAATTAATAGTAGTTACGTGCCATGTTGTATAGAGAATTAATAGTAGTTACGTGCCATGTTGTATAGAGAATTAAGAGTAGTTACGTGCCATGTTGTATAGAGAATTAATAGTAGTTACCTGCCATGTTGTATAGAGAATTAATAGTAGTTACCTGCCATGTTGTATAGAGAATTAATAGTAGTTACCTGCCATGTTGTATAGAGAATTATTAGTAGTTACCTGCCATGTTGTATAGAGAATTAATAGTAGTTACCTGCCATGTTGTATAGAGAATTAATAGTAGTTACCTGCCATGTTGTATAGAGAATTTATAGTAGTTACCTGCCATGTTGTATAGTGAATTAATAGTAGTTACCTGCCATGTTGTATAGAGAATTTATAGTAGTTACCTGCCATGTTGTATAGTGAATTAATAGTAGTTACCTGCCATGTTGTATAGAGAATTAATAGTAGTTACCTGCCATGTTGTATAGAGAATTAATAGTTGTTACCTGCCATGTTGTATAGAGAATTAATAGTAGTTACCTGCCATGTTGTATAGTGAATTAATAGTAGTTACCTGCCATGTTGTATAGAGAATTAATAGTAGTTACCTGCCATGTTCTATAGATAATTAATAGTAGTTACCTGCCATGTTGCATAATGAATTAATAGTAGTTACCTGCCATGTTGTATAGAGAATTAAGAGTAGTTACCTGCCATGTTGTATAGTGAATTAATAGTAGTTACCTGCCATGTTGTATAGCGAATTATCAGTAGTTGCCTGCCATGTTGTATAGAGAATTAATAGTAGTTACCTGCTCTGTTGTATAGAGAATTAATAGTAGTTACCTGCCATGTTGTATAGAGAATTAATAGTTGTTACCTGCCATGTTGTATAGAGAATTAATAGTAGTTACCTGCCATGTTGTATAGTGAATTAATAGTAGTTACCTGCCATGTTGTATAGAGAATTAATAGTAGTTACCTGCCATGTTCTATAGATAATTAATAGTAGTTACCTGCCATGTTGCATAATGAATTAATAGTAGTTACCTGCCATGTTGTATAGAGAATTAAGAGTAGTTACCTGCCATGTTGTATAGTGAATTAATAGTAGTTACCTGCCATGTTGTATAGCGAATTATCAGTAGTTGCCTGCCATGTTGTATAGAGAATTAATAGTAGTTACCTGCTCTGTTGTATAGAGAATTAATAGTAGTTACCTGCCATGTTGTATAGAGAATTAATAGTTGTTACCTGCCATGTTGTATAGAGAATTAATAGTAGTTACCTGCCATGTTGTATAGTGAATTAATAGTAGTTACCTGCCATGTTGTATAGAGAATTAATAGTAGTTACCTGCCATGTTCTATAGATAATTAATAGTAGTTACCTGCCATGTTGCATAATGAATTAATAGTAGTTACCTGCCATGTTGTATAGAGAATTAATAGTAGTTACCTGCCATGTTGTATAGTGAATTAATAGTAGTTACCTGCCATGTTGTATAGCGAATTATCAGTAGTTGCCTGCCATGTTGTATAGAGAATTAATAGTAGTTACCTGCTCTGTTGTATAGAGAATTAATAGTAGTTACCTGCCATGTTGTATATGTCACGATCGTCAGGGAGAGACCAAGGCGCAGCGTTGAATGCGAACATTATATTTATTAGAATGATCACACGATCAAAATAACAGACGAAAACGTGATGTCTCTGGTTACATAAACAAACCAAATAAGAACAAGAAACCACCAACACAACGTGAAAGACAGACAGTTAAATATGGCTCCCAATCAGAGACACCCAGCTGACACTCGTTGCCTCTGATTGGGAGTCACTCAGACCAACATAGAAAAATCAAACATAGAATTACACACCCTGGCTCAACATAACATTGTACCCAGAGCCAGGGCGTGACAGTACCCCCCCCCCTAAAGGCGCGGACTCCGACCGCGCCAACTAAATCCCACAGGGGAGGGACCGGGTGGGCACTCCGCCTAGGCGGCGGATCCGGCTCCGGACATGACCCAGGCACGGGTTGTGCTGGACTGACGACGCGCACCCCTGGCTTGGTGCGTGGAGGAGGAACGGGCCTTACCAGGCTGACGACACACACCGTAGGCTTGGTGCGTGGAGCAGGGACAGGCCGGACTGGGCTGACGAAGCGCACCCCTGACTTGGTGCGGGGAGCAGGAATGGGCCGGACCGGGCTGACGACGCGCACCACTGACTTGGTGCGGGGAGCAGGAATGGGCCGGACCGGGCTGACGACGCGCACCACTGACTTGGTGCGGGGAGCAGGAATGGGCCGGACCGGGCTGACGGCGCGCACCACTGACTTGGTGCGGGGAGCAGGAATGGGCCGGACCGGGCTGACGACGCGCACCACTGACTTGGGGCGGGGAGCAGGAACGGGCCGCGCCGGGCTGACGAAACGCACCACTGACTTGGTGGGATTGGCAGGAACAGGCCGGACCGTACTGGGAACACACACCACTGGCCCTACTTGAGGATCAGGAACATGCCGGACCTGACTGGCAACACACGCCAGTACCTCTCGCCGTGCCTCTACAACCTCCTTCCCCCTGGTGGCCAGTGACTCCCGTAACCTGGCGGCCTCCTCTGCCAACCCGCTGGACCGCTCTATCGCGGCCTCCTGCTGCCCCGACGTTGTGAGCCCCCCCCTAAAAATTTTCTGGGGGTCTCTCCTCCCCGTGGGCCAGGCCTCCATCGTTCTCGCCCAACTCTCGCTCCTCTGTCTCCAACTCTCGCCATTCAGCTCCTCAATGGGCTTGACCCAGTCGAAGCTCCTCCTCAACTGGTCCCAAGTCCACCCTCTCTGCTCCTCACTAGGCTTGACCCAGTCGAGGCTGCCACGGAGATCTGCCAGCGATGGCTCCTGGACACGCTGCTTGGTCTGGTTTAGGTGGTTTCTTCTGTCACGATCGTCAGGGAGAGACCAAGGCGCAGCGTTGAATGCGAACATTATATTTATTAGAATGATCACACGATCAAAATAACAGACGAAAACGTGATGTCTCTGGTTACATAAACAAACCAAATAAGAACAAGAAACCACCAACACAACGTGAAAGACAGACAGTTAAATATGGCTCCCAATCAGAGACACCCAGCTGACACTCGTTGCCTCTGATTGGGAGTCACTCAGACCAACATAGAAAAATCAATCATAGAATTACACACCCTGGCTCAACATAACATTGTCCCCAGAGCCAGGGCGTGACAGTATAGTGAATTAATAGTAGTTACCTGCCATGTTGTATAGAGAATTAATAGTAGTTACCTGCCATGTTGTATAGAGAATTAATAGTAGTTACCTGCCATGTTGTATAGAGAATTAATAGTAGTTACCTGCCATGTTGTATAATGAATTAATAGTAGTTACGTGCCATGTTGTATAGAGAATTAAGATTAGTTACGTGTCATGTTGTATAGAGAATTAATAGTAGTTACCTGCCATGTTGTATAGAGAATTAATAGTAGTTACCTGCCATGTTGTATAGAGAATTAATAGTAGTTACCTGCCATGTTGTATAGAGAATTAATAGTAGTTACCTGCCATGTTGTATAGAGAATTAATAGTAGTTACCTGCCATGTTGTATAGAGAATTAATAGTAGTTACCTGCCATGTTGTATAGAGAATTAATAGTAGTTACCTGCCATGATGTATAGTGAATTAATAGTAGTTACCTGCCATGTTGTATAGAGAATTAATAGTAGTTCCTGCCATGTTGTATAGAGAATTAATAGTTGTTACCTGCCATGTTGTATAGAGAATTAATAGTAGATACCTGCCATGTTGTATAGTGAATTAAGAGTAGTTACCTGCCATGTTGTATAGAGAATTAATAGTAGTTACCTGCCATGTTGTATAGAGAATTAATAGTTGTTACCTGCCATGTTGTATAGAGAATTAATAGTAGTTACCTGCCATGTTGTATAGTGAATTAATAGTAGTTACCTGCCATGTTGTATAGAGAATTAATAGTAGTTACCTGCCATGTTCTATAGATAATTAATAGTAGTTACCTGCCATGTTGCATAATGAATTAATAGTAGTTACCTGCCATGTTGTATAGAGAATTAATAGTAGTTACCTGCCATGTTGTATAGTGAATTAATAGTAGTTACCTGCCATGTTGTATAGCGAATTATCAGTAGTTGCCTGCCATGTTGTATAGAGAATTAATAGTAGTTACCTGCTCTGTTGTATAGAGAATTAATAGTAGTTACCTGCCATGTTGTATATGTC